>NW_028176285.1:225000-237500 GCF_949987555.1 Borostomias antarcticus
ACACAGCAGCCAATGAAGATGTTCCTACACAGCAGCCATTGAGGATGTTCCTACACAGCAGCCAATGAAAATGTTCTTACACAGCAGCCAGATTGTGACATCACAGGGATGCTCTGTGATGTCACAATCTGGCTGCTGTGTAGGAACATTTTCATTGGCTGCTGTGTAGGAACATCCTCAATGGCTGCTGTGTAGGAACATCTTCATGTGCAGGAACATCTTCATCGTCCAGGAAGGGTATAAAAGGGGGCCGCGCCGCCCTGAGAGTCACTAGATAGATAGATAGATAGAGATAGAGACATATAGATAGATAGATAGATAGAGAGAGAGATAGATAGATAGATAGATAGATAGATAGATAGATAGATAGATAGATAGATAGATAGATAGATAGATAGATAGATAGATAGATAGATAGATAGATAGACACAGCAGCCAATGAGACTGTTCCTACACAGCAGCCAATGAAGATGTTCCTACACAGCAGCCATTGAGGATGTTCCTACACAGCAGCCAATGAAAATGTTCTTACACAGCAGCCAGATTGTGACATCACAGGGATGCTCTGTGATGTCACAATCTGGCTGCTGTGTAGGAACATTTTCATTGGCTGCTGTGTAGGAACATCCTCAATGGCTGCTGTGTAGGAACATCTTCATGTGCAGGAACATCTTCATCGTCCAGGAAGGGTATAAAAGGGGGCCGCGCCGCCCTGAGAGTCACTAGATAGATAGATAGATAGAGATAGAGACATATAGATAGATAGATAGATAGAGAGAGAGATAGATAGATAGATAGATAGATAGATAGATAGATAGATAGATAGATAGATAGACACAGCAGCCAATGAGACTGTTCCTACACAGCAGCCAATGAAGATGTTCCTACACAGCAGCCATTGAGGATGTTCCTACACAGCAGCCAATGAAAATGTTCTTACACAGCAGCCAGATTGTGACATCACAGGGATGCTCTGTGATGTCACAATCTGGCTGCTGTGTAGGAACATTTTCATTGGCTGCTGTGTAGGAACATCCTCAATGGCTGCTGTGTAGGAACATCTTCATGTGCAGGAACATCTTCATCGTCCAGGAAGGGTATAAAAGGGGGCCGCGCCGCCCTGAGAGTCACTAGATAGATAGATAGAGATAGAGACAGATAGATAGATAGATAGATAGATAGATAGATAGATAGATAGATAGACACAGCAGCCAATGAGACTGCTCCTACACAGCAGCCAATGAAGATGTTCCTACACAGCAGCCATTGAGGATGTTCCTACACAGCAGCCAATGAAAATGTTCTTACACAGCAGCCAGATTGTGACATCACAGGGATGCTCTGTGATGTCACAATCTGGCTGCTGTGTAGGAACATTTTCATTGGCTGCTGTGTAGGAACATCCTCAATGGCTGCTGTGTAGGAACATCTTCATGTGCAGGAACATCTTCATCGTCCAGGAAGGGTATAAAAGGGGGCCGCGCCGCCCTGAGAGTCACTAGATAGATAGATAGAGATAGAGACATATAGATAGATAGATAGATAGATAGATAGATAGATAGATAGATAGATAGATAGATAGATAGATAGATAGATAGATAGATAGATAGATAGATAGATAGATAGATAGATAGATAGATAGATAGACACAGCAGCCAATGAGACTGTTCCTACACAGCAGCCAATGAAGATGTTCCTACACAGCAGCCATTGAGGATGTTCCTACACAGCAGCCAATGAAAATGTTCTTACACAGCAGCCAGATTGTGACATCACAGGGATGCTCTGTGATGTCACAATCTGGCTGCTGTGTAGGAACATTTTCATTGGCTGCTGTGTAGGAACATCCTCAATGGCTGCTGTGTAGGAACATCTTCATGTGCAGGAACATCTTCATCGTCCAGGAAGGGTATAAAAGGGGGCCGCGCCGCCCTGAGAGTCACTAGATAGATAGATAGAGATAGAGACATATAGATAGATAGATAGATAGATAGATAGATAGATAGATAGATAGATAGATAGATAGATAGATAGATAGATAGATAGATAGATAGATAGATAGATAGATAGATAGATAGATAGATAGATAGATAGACACAGCAGCCAATGAGACTGTTCCTACACAGCAGCCAATGAAGATGTTCCTACACAGCAGCCATTGAGGATGTTCCTACACAGCAGCCAATGAAAATGTTCTTACACAGCAGCCAGATTGTGACATCACAGGGATGCTCTGTGATGTCACAATCTGGCTGCTGTGTAGGAACATTTTCATTGGCTGCTGTGTAGGAACATCCTCAATGGCTGCTGTGTAGGAACATCTTCATGTGCAGGAACATCTTCATCGTCCAGGAAGGGTATAAAAGGGGGCCGCGCCGCCCTGAGAGTCACTAGATAGATAGATAGATAGAGATAGAGACATATAGATAGATAGATAGATAGAGAGAGAGAGAGATAGATAGATAGATAGATAGATAGATAGATAGATAGATAGATAGATAGATAGATAGATAGATAGATAGATAGATAGATAGATAGATAGATAGATAGATAGATAGATAGACACAGCAGCCAATGAGACTGTTCCTACACAGCAGCCAATGAAGATGTTCCTACACAGCAGCCATTGAGGATGTTCCTACACAGCAGCCAATGAAAATGTTCTTACACAGCAGCCAGATTGTGACATCACAGGGATGCTCTGTGATGTCACAATCTGGCTGCTGTGTAGGAACATTTTCATTGGCTGCTGTGTAGGAACATCCTCAATGGCTGCTGTGTAGGAACATCTTCATGTGCAGGAACATCTTCATCGTCCAGGAAGGGTATAAAAGGGGGCCGCGCCGCCCTGAGAGTCACTAGATAGATAGATAGATAGAGATAGAGACATATAGATAGATAGATAGATAGAGAGAGAGATAGATAGATAGATAGATAGATAGATAGATAGATAGATAGATAGATAGATAGATAGATAGATAGATAGATAGACACAGCAGCCAATGAGACTGTTCCTACACAGCAGCCAATGAAGATGTTCCTACACAGCAGCCATTGAGGATGTTCCTACACAGCAGCCAATGAAAATGTTCTTACACAGCAGCCAGATTGTGACATCACAGGGATGCTCTGTGATGTCACAATCTGGCTGCTGTGTAGGAACATTTTCATTGGCTGCTGTGTAGGAACATCCTCAATGGCTGCTGTGTAGGAACATCTTCATGTGCAGGAACATCTTCATCGTCCAGGAAGGGTATAAAAGGGGGCCGCGCCGCCCTGAGAGTCACTAGATAGATAGATAGAGATAGAGACAGATAGATAGATAGATAGATAGATAGATAGATAGATAGATAGATAGATAGATAGATAGATAGATAGATAGATAGATAGATAGATAGATAGATAGATAGATAGATAGATAGATAGACACAGCAGCCAATGAGACTGCTCCTACACAGCAGCCAATGAAGATGTTCCTACACAGCAGCCATTGAGGATGTTCCTACACAGCAGCCAATGAAAATGTTCTTACACAGCAGCCAGATTGTGACATCACAGGGATGCTCTGTGATGTCACAATCTGGCTGCTGTGTAGGAACATTTTCATTGGCTGCTGTGTAGGAACATCCTCAATGGCTGCTGTGTAGGAACATCTTCATGTGCAGGAACATCTTCATCGTCCAGGAAGGGTATAAAAGGGGGCCGCGCCGCCCTGAGACTCACTAGATAGATAGATAGAGATAGAGACATATAGATAGATAGATAGATAGATAGATAGATAGATAGATAGATAGATAGATAGATAGATAGATAGATAGATAGATAGATAGATAGATAGATAGATAGACACAGCAGCCAATGAGACTGTTCCTACACAGCAGCCAATGAAGATGTTCCTACACAGCAGCCATTGAGGATGTTCCTACACAGCAGCCAATGAAAATGTTCTTACACAGCAGCCAGATTGTGACATCACAGGGATGCTCTGTGATGTCACAATCTGGCTGCTGTGTAGGAACATTTTCATTGGCTGCTGTGTAGGAACATCCTCAATGGCTGCTGTGTAGGAACATCTTCATGTGCAGGAACATCTTCATCGTCCAGGAAGGGTATAAAAGGGGGCCGCGCCGCCCTGAGAGTCACTAGATAGATAGATAGAGATAGAGACAGATAGATAGATAGATAGATAGATAGATAGATAGATAGATAGATAGATAGATAGATAGATAGATAGATAGATAGATAGATAGATAGATAGATAGACACAGCAGCCAATGAGACTGCTCCTACACAGCAGCCAATGAAGATGTTCCTACACAGCAGCCATTGAGGATGTTCCTACACAGCAGCCAATGAAAATGTTCTTACACAGCAGCCAGATTGTGACATCACAGGGATGCTCTGTGATGTCACAATCTGGCTGCTGTGTAGGAACATTTTCATTGGCTGCTGTGTAGGAACATCCTCAATGGCTGCTGTGTAGGAACATCTTCATGTGCAGGAACATCTTCATCGTCCAGGAAGGGTATAAAAGGGGGCCGCGCCGCCCTGAGAGTCACTAGATAGATAGATAGATAGAGATAGAGACATATAGATAGATAGATAGATAGAGAGAGAGATAGATAGATAGATAGATAGATAGATAGATAGATAGATAGATAGATAGATAGATAGATAGATAGATAGATAGATAGATAGATAGATAGATAGATAGATAGACACAGCAGCCAATGAGACTGTTCCTACACAGCAGCCAATGAAGATGTTCCTACACAGCAGCCATTGAGGATGTTCCTACACAGCAGCCAATGAAAATGTTCTTACACAGCAGCCAGATTGTGACATCACAGGGATGCTCTGTGATGTCACAATCTGGCTGCTGTGTAGGAACATTTTCATTGGCTGCTGTGTAGGAACATCCTCAATGGCTGCTGTGTAGGAACATCTTCATGTGCAGGAACATCTTCATCGTCCAGGAAGGGTATAAAAGGGGGCCGCGCCGCCCTGAGAGTCACTAGATAGATAGATAGATAGAGATAGAGACATATAGATAGATAGATAGATAGAGAGAGAGATAGATAGATAGATAGATAGATAGATAGATAGATAGATAGATAGATAGACACAGCAGCCAATGAGACTGTTCCTACACAGCAGCCAATGAAGATGTTCCTACACAGCAGCCATTGAGGATGTTCCTACACAGCAGCCAATGAAAATGTTCTTACACAGCAGCCAGATTGTGACATCACAGGGATGCTCTGTGATGTCACAATCTGGCTGCTGTGTAG
Organism: Borostomias antarcticus; assembly: GCF_949987555.1. Lineage (NCBI taxonomy): Eukaryota > Metazoa > Chordata > Actinopteri > Stomiiformes > Stomiidae > Borostomias > Borostomias antarcticus. The sequence goes on from NW_028176285.1 coordinate 230,292, forward strand.
GAACATTTTCATTGGCTGCTGTGTAGGAACATCCTCAATGGCTGCTGTGTAGGAACATCTTCATGTGCAGGAACATCTTCATCGTCCAGGAAGGGTATAAAAGGGGGCCGCGCCGCCCTGAGAGTCACTAGATAGATAGATAGAGATAGAGACAGATAGATAGATAGATAGATAGATAGATAGATAGATAGATAGATAGATAGATAGATAGATAGATAGATAGATAGACACAGCAGCCAATGAGACTGCTCCTACACAGCAGCCAATGTAGATGTTCCTACACAGCAGCCATTGAGGATGTTCCTACACAGCAGCCAATGAAAATGTTCTTACACAGCAGCCAGATTGTGACATCACAGGGATGCTCTGTGATGTCACAATCTGGCTGCTGTGTAGGAACATTTTCATTGGCTGCTGTGTAGGAACATCCTCAATGGCTGCTGTGTAGGAACATCTTCATGTGCAGGAACATCTTCATCGTCCAGGAAGGGTATAAAAGGGGGCCGCGCCGCCCTGAGAGTCACTAGATAGATAGATAGAGATAGAGACATATAGATAGATAGATAGATAGATAGATAGATAGATAGATAGATAGATAGATAGATAGATAGATAGATAGATAGATAGATAGATAGATAGATAGACACAGCAGCCAATGAGACTGTTCCTACACAGCAGCCAATGAAGATGTTCCTACACAGCAGCCATTGAGGATGTTCCTACACAGCAGCCAATGAAAATGTTCTTACACAGCAGCCAGATTGTGACATCACAGGGATGCTCTGTGATGTCACAATCTGGCTGCTGTGTAGGAACATTTTCATTGGCTGCTGTGTAGGAACATCCTCAATGGCTGCTGTGTAGGAACATCTTCATGTGCAGGAACATCTTCATCGTCCAGGAAGGGTATAAAAGGGGGCCGCGCCGCCCTGAGAGTCACTAGATAGATAGATAGAGATAGAGACATATAGATAGATAGATAGATAGATAGATAGATAGATAGATAGATAGATAGATAGATAGATAGATAGATAGATAGATAGATAGATAGATAGATAGATAGATAGATAGATAGATAGACACAGCAGCCAATGAGACTGTTCCTACACAGCAGCCAATGAAGATGTTCCTACACAGCAGCCATTGAGGATGTTCCTACACAGCAGCCAATGAAAATGTTCTTACACAGCAGCCAGATTGTGACATCACAGGGATGCTCTGTGATGTCACAATCTGGCTGCTGTGTAGGAACATTTTCATTGGCTGCTGTGTAGGAACATCCTCAATGGCTGCTGTGTAGGAACATCTTCATGTGCAGGAACATCTTCATCGTCCAGGAAGGGTATAAAAGGGGGCCGCGCCGCCCTGAGAGTCACTAGATAGATAGATAGATAGAGATAGAGACATATAGATAGATAGATAGATAGAGAGAGAGAGAGATAGATAGATAGATAGATAGATAGATAGATAGATAGATAGATAGATAGATAGATAGATAGATAGATAGATAGATAGATAGATAGATAGATAGATAGATAGATAGATAGATAGACACAGCAGCCAATGAGACTGTTCCTACACAGCAGCCAATGAAGATGTTCCTACACAGCAGCCATTGAGGATGTTCCTACACAGCAGCCAATGAAAATGTTCTTACACAGCAGCCAGATTGTGACATCACAGGGATGCTCTGTGATGTCACAATCTGGCTGCTGTGTAGGAACATTTTCATTGGCTGCTGTGTAGGAACATCCTCAATGGCTGCTGTGTAGGAACATCTTCATGTGCAGGAACATCTTCATCGTCCAGGAAGGGTATAAAAGGGGGCCGCGCCGCCCTGAGAGTCACTAGATAGATAGATAGATAGAGATAGATAGATAGATAGATAGATAGATAGACACAGCAGCCAATGAGACTGTTCCTACACAGCAGCCAATGAAGATGTTCCTACACAGCAGCCATTGAGGATGTTCCTACACAGCAGCCAATGAAAATGTTCTTACACAGCAGCCAGATTGTGACATCACAGGGATGCTCTGTGATGTCACAATCTGGCTGCTGTGTAGGAACATTTTCATTGGCTGCTGTGTAGGAACATCCTCAATGGCTGCTGTGTAGGAACATCTTCATGTGCAGGAACATCTTCATCGTCCAGGAAGGGTATAAAAGGGGGCCGCGCCGCCCTGAGAGTCACTAGATAGATAGATAGATAGAGATAGAGACATATAGATAGATAGATAGATAGAGAGAGAGATAGATAGATAGATAGATAGATAGATAGATAGATAGATAGATAGATAGATAGATAGATAGATAGATAGATAGATAGACACAGCAGCCAATGAGACTGTTCCTACACAGCAGCCAATGAAGATGTTCCTACACAGCAGCCATTGAGGATGTTCCTACACAGCAGCCAATGAAAATGTTCTTACACAGCAGCCAGATTGTGACATCACAGGGATGCTCTGTGATGTCACAATCTGGCTGCTGTGTAGGAACATTTTCATTGGCTGCTGTGTAGGAACATCCTCAATGGCTGCTGTGTAGGAACATCTTCATGTGCAGGAACATCTTCATCGTCCAGGAAGGGTATAAAAGGGGGCCGCGCCGCCCTGAGAGTCACTAGATAGATAGATAGAGATAGAGACAGATAGATAGATAGATAGATAGATAGATAGATAGATAGATAGATAGATAGATAGATAGATAGATAGATAGATAGATAGATAGATAGATAGATAGATAGATAGATAGACACAGCAGCCAATGAGACTGTTCCTACACAGCAGCCAATGAAGATGTTCCTACACAGCAGCCATTGAGGATGTTCCTACACAGCAGCCAATGAAAATGTTCTTACACAGCAGCCAGATTGTGACATCACAGGGATGCTCTGTGATGTCACAATCTGGCTGCTGTGTAGGAACATTTTCATTGGCTGCTGTGTAGGAACATCCTCAATGGCTGCTGTGTAGGAACATCTTCATGTGCAGGAACATCTTCATCGTCCAGGAAGGGTATAAAAGGGGGCCGCGCCGCCCTGAGAGTCACTAGATAGATAGATATAGATAGATAGAGATAGAGACATATAGATAGATAGATAGATAGATAGATAGATAGATAGATAGATAGATAGATAGATAGATAGATAGATAGACACAGCAGCCAATGAGACTGTTCCTACACAGCAGCCAATGAAGATGTTCCTACACAGCAGCCATTGAGGATGTTCCTACACAGCAGCCAATGAAAATGTTCTTACACAGCAGCCAGATTGTGACATCACAGGGATGCTCTGTGATGTCACAATCTGGCTGCTGTGTAGGAACATTTTCATTGGCTGCTGTGTAGGAACATCCTCAATGGCTGCTGTGTAGGAACATCTTCATGTGCAGGAACATCTTCATCGTCCAGGAAGGGTATAAAAGGGGGCCGCGCCGCCCTGAGAGTCACTAGATAGATAGATAGATAGAGATAGAGACATATAGATAGATAGATAGATAGAGAGAGAGATAGATAGATAGATAGATAGATAGATAGATAGATAGATAGATAGATAGATAGATAGATAGATAGATAGATAGATAGATAGATAGACACAGCAGCCAATGAGACTGTTCCTACACAGCAGCCAATGAAGATGTTCCTACACAGCAGCCATTGAGGATGTTCCTACACAGCAGCCAATGAAAATGTTCTTACACAGCAGCCAGATTGTGACATCACAGGGATGCTCTGTGATGTCACAATCTGGCTGCTGTGTAGGAACATTTTCATTGGCTGCTGTGTAGGAACATCCTCAATGGCTGCTGTGTAGGAACATCTTCATGTGCAGGAACATCTTCATCGTCCAGGAAGGGTATAAAAGGGGGCCGCGCCGCCCTGAGAGTCACTAGATAGATAGATAGATAGAGATAGATAGATAGATAGATAGATAGATAGACACAGCAGCCAATGAGACTGTTCCTACACAGCAGCCAATGAAGATGTTCCTACACAGCAGCCATTGAGGATGTTCCTACACAGCAGCCAATGAAAATGTTCTTACACAGCAGCCAGATTGTGACATCACAGGGATGCTCTGTGATGTCACAATCTGGCTGCTGTGTAGGAACATTTTCATTGGCTGCTGTGTAGGAACATCCTCAATGGCTGCTGTGTAGGAACATCTTCATGTGCAGGAACATCTTCATCGTCCAGGAAGGGTATAAAAGGGGGCCGCGCCGCCCTGAGAGTCACTAGATAGATAGATAGATAGAGATAGAGACATATAGATAGATAGATAGATAGAGAGAGAGATAGATAGATAGATAGATAGATAGATAGATAGATAGATAGATAGATAGATAGATAGATAGATAGATAGATAGATAGATAGACACAGCAGCCAATGAGACTGTTCCTACACAGCAGCCAATGAAGATGTTCCTACACAGCAGCCATTGAGGATGTTCCTACACAGCAGCCAATGAAAATGTTCTTACACAGCAGCCAGATTGTGACATCACAGGGATGCTCTGTGATGTCACAATCTGGCTGCTGTGTAGGAACATTTTCATTGGCTGCTGTGTAGGAACATCCTCAATGGCTGCTGTGTAGGAACATCTTCATGTGCAGGAACATCTTCATCGTCCAGGAAGGGTATAAAAGGGGGCCGCGCCGCCCTGAGAGTCACTAGATAGATAGATAGAGATAGAGACAGATAGATAGATAGATAGATAGATAGATAGATAGATAGATAGATAGATAGATAGATAGATAGATAGATAGATAGATAGATAGATAGATAGATAGATAGACACAGCAGCCAATGAGACTGTTCCTACACAGCAGCCAATGAAGATGTTCCTACACAGCAGCCATTGAGGATGTTCCTACACAGCAGCCAATGAAAATGTTCTTACACAGCAGCCAGATTGTGACATCACAGGGATGCTCTGTGATGTCACAATCTGGCTGCTGTGTAGGAACATTTTCATTGGCTGCTGTGTAGGAACATCCTCAATGGCTGCTGTGTAGGAACATCTTCATGTGCAGGAACATCTTCATCGTCCAGGAAGGGTATAAAAGGGGGCCGCGCCGCCCTGAGAGTCACTAGATAGATAGATAGATAGATAGAGATAGAGACATATAGATAGATAGATAGATAGAGAGAGAGATAGATAGATAGATAGATAGATAGATAGATAGATAGATAGATAGATAGATAGATAGATAGATAGATAGATAGATAGATAGATAGATAGATAGATAGACACAGCAGCCAATGAGACTGTTCCTACACAGCAGCCAATGAAGATGTTCCTACACAGCAGCCATTGAGGATGTTCCTACACAGCAGCCAATGAAAATGTTCTTACACAGCAGCCAGATTGTGACATCACAGGGATGCTCTGTGATGTCACAATCTGGCTGCTGTGTAGGAACATTTTCATTGGCTGCTGTGTAGGAACATCCTCAATGGCTGCTGTGTAGGAACATCTTCATGTGCAGGAACATCTTCATCGTCCAGGAAGGGTATAAAAGGGGGCCGCGCCGCCCTGAGAGTCACTAGATAGATAGATAGAGATAGAGACAGATAGATAGATAGATAGATAGATAGATAGATAGATAGATAGATAGATAGATAGATAGATAGATAGATAGATAGATAGATAGATAGATAGACACAGCAGCCAATGAGACTGTTCCTACACAGCAGCCAATGAAGATGTTCCTACACAGCAGCCATTGAGGATGTTCCTACACAGCAGCCAATGAAAATGTTCTTACACAGCAGCCAGATTGTGACATCACAGGGATGCTCTGTGATGTCACAATCTGGCTGCTGTGTAGGAACATTTTCATTGGCTGCTGTGTAGGAACATCCTCAATGGCTGCTGTGTAGGAACATCTTCATGTGCAGGAACATCTTCATCGTCCAGGAAGGGTATAAAAGGGGGCCGCGCCGCCCTGAGAGTCACTAGATAGATAGATAGATAGAGATAGAGACATATAGATAGATAGATAGATAGATAGATAGATAGATAGATAGATAGACACAGCAGCCAATGAGACTGTTCCTACACAGCAGCCAATGAAGATGTTCCTACACAGCAGCCATTGAGGATGTTCCTACACAGCAGCCAATGAAAATGTTCTTACACAGCAGCCAGATTGTGACATCACAGGGATGCTCTGTGATGTCACAATCTGGCTGCTTTGTAGGAACATTTTCATTGGCTGCTGTGTAGGAACATCCTCAATGGCTGCTGTGTAGGAACATCTTCATGTGCAGGAACATCCTCATCGTCCAGGAAGGGTATAAAAGGGGGCCGCGCCGCCCTGAGAGTCACTAGATAGATAGATAGAGATAGAGACATATAGATAGATAGATAGATAGATAGATAGATAGATAGATAGATAGATAGATAGATAGATAGATAGATAGATAGATAGATAGATAGATAGATAGACACAGCAGCCAATGAGAGTGTTCCTACACAGCAGCCAATGAAGATGTTCCTACACAGCAGCCATTGAGGATGTTCCTACACAGCAGCCAATGAAAATGTTCTTACACAGCAGCCAGATTGTGACATCACAGGGATGCTCTGTGATGTCACAATCTGGCTGCTGTGTAGGAACATTTTCATTGGCTGCTGTGTAGGAACATCCTCAATGGCTGCTGTGTAGGAACATCTTCATGTGCAGGAACATCTTCATCGTCCAGGAAGGGTATAAAAGGGGGCCGCGCCGCCCTGAGAGTCACTAGATAGATAGATAGAGATAGAGACATATAGATAGATAGATAGATAGATAGATAGATAGATAGATAGATAGATAGATAGATAGATAGATAGATAGATAGATAGATAGATAGATAGATAGATAGATAGACACAGCAGCCAATGAGACTGTTCCTACACAGCAGCCAATGAAGATGTTCCTACACAGCAGCCATTGAGGATGTTCCTACACAGCAGCCAATGAAAATGTTCTTACACAGCAGCCAGATTGTGACATCACAGGGATGCTCTGTGATGTCACAATCTGGCTGCTGTGTAGGAACATTTTCATTGGCTGCTGTGTAGGAACATCCTCAATGGCTGCTGTGTAGGAACATCTTCATGTGCAGGAACATCTTCATCGTCCAGGAAGGGTATAAAAGGGGGCCGCGCCGCCCTGAGAGTCACTAGATAGATAGATAGATAGAGATAGAGACAT
>NW_028176285.1:247500-255000 GCF_949987555.1 Borostomias antarcticus
CATTGGCTGCTGTGTAGGAACATCCTCAATGGCTGCTGTGTAGGAACATCTTCATGTGCAGGAACATCTTCATCGTCCAGGAAGGGTATAAAAGGGGGCCGCGCCGCCCTGAGAGTCACTAGATAGATAGATAGAGATAGAGACATATAGATAGATAGATAGATAGATAGATAGATAGATAGATAGATAGATAGATAGATAGATAGATAGATAGATAGATAGATAGACACAGCAGCCAATAAGACTGTTCCTACACAGCAGCCAATGAAGATGTTCCTACACAGCAGCCATTGAGGATGTTCCTACACAGCAGCCAATGAAAATGTTCTTACACAGCAGCCAGATTGTGACATCACAGGGATGCTCTGTGATGTCACAATCTGGCTGCTGTGTAGGAACATTTTCATTGGCTGCTGTGTAGGAACATCCTCAATGGCTGCTGTGTAGGAACATCTTCATGTGCAGGAACATCTTCATCGTCCAGGAAGGGTATAAAAGGGGGCCGCGCCGCCCTGAGAGTCACTAGATAGATAGATAGATAGATAGAGATAGAGACATATAGATAGATAGATAGATAGATAGATAGATAGATAGATAGATAGATAGATAGATAGATAGATAGAGAGATAGATAGATAGATAGATAGATAGATAGATAGATAGATAGATAGATAGATAGACACAGCAGCCAATGAGACTGTTCCTACACAGCAGCCAATGAAGATGTTCCTACACAGCAGCCATTGAGGATGTTCCTACACAGCAGCCAATGAAAATGTTCTTACACAGCAGCCAGATTGTGACATCACAGGGATGCTCTGTGATGTCACAATCTGGCTGCTGTGTAGGAACATTTTCATTGGCTGCTGTGTAGGAACATCCTCAATGGCTGCTGTGTAGGAACATCTTCATGTGCAGGAACATCTTCATCGTCCAGGAAGGGTATAAAAGGGGGCCGCGCCGCCCTGAGAGTCACTAGATAGATAGATAGAGATAGAGACAGATAGATAGATAGATAGATAGATAGATAGATAGATAGATAGATAGATAGATAGATAGATAGATAGATAGATAGATAGATAGATAGATAGATAGATAGACACAGCAGCCAATGAGACTGTTCCTACACAGCAGCCAATGAAGATGTTCCTACACAGCAGCCATTGAGGATGTTCCTACACAGCAGCCAATGAAAATGTTCTTACACAGCAGCCAGATTGTGACATCACAGGGATGCTCTGTGATGTCACAATCTGGCTGCTGTGTAGGAACATTTTCATTGGCTGCTGTGTAGGAACATCCTCAATGGCTGCTGTGTAGGAACATCTTCATGTGCAGGAACATCTTCATCGTCCAGGAAGGGTATAAAAGGGGGCCGCGCCGCCCTGAGAGTCACTAGATAGATAGATAGAGATAGAGACATATAGATAGATAGATAGATAGATAGATAGATAGATAGATAGATAGATAGATAGATAGATAGATAGATAGATAGATAGATAGACACAGCAGCCAATGAGACTGTTCCTACACAGCAGCCAATGAAGATGTTCCTACACAGCAGCCATTGAGGATGTTCCTACACAGCAGCCAATGAAAATGTTCTTACACAGCAGCCAGATTGTGACATCACAGGGATGCTCTGTGATGTCACAATCTGGCTGCTGTGTAGGAACATTTTCATTGGCTGCTGTGTAGGAACATCCTCAATGGCTGCTGTGTAGGAACATCTTCATGTGCAGGAACATCTTCATCGTCCAGGAAGGGTATAAAAGGGGGCCGCGCCGCCCTGAGACTCACTAGATAGATAGATAGAGATAGAGACATATAGATAGATAGATAGATAGATAGATAGATAGATAGATAGATAGATAGATAGATAGATAGATAGATAGATAGATAGATAGATAGACACAGCAGCCAATGAGACTGTTCCTACACAGCAGCCAATGAAGATGTTCCTACACAGCAGCCATTGAGGATGTTCCTACACAGCAGCCAATGAAAATGTTCTTACACAGCAGCCAGATTGTGACATCACAGGGATGCTCTGTGATGTCACAATCTGGCTGCTGTGTAGGAACATTTTCATTGGCTGCTGTGTAGGAACATCCTCAATGGCTGCTGTGTAGGAACATCTTCATGTGCAGGAACATCTTCATCGTCCAGGAAGGGTATAAAAGGGGGCCGCGCCGCCCTGAGAGTCACTAGATAGATAGATAGAGATAGAGACAGATAGATAGATAGATAGATAGATAGATAGATAGATAGATAGATAGATAGATAGATAGATAGATAGATAGATAGATAGATAGATAGATAGATAGATAGATAGATAGATAGATAGATAGATAGACACAGCAGCCAATGAGACTGCTCCTACACAGCAGCCAATGAAGATGTTCCTACACAGCAGCCATTGAGGATGTTCCTACACAGCAGCCAATGAAAATGTTCTTACACAGCAGCCAGATTGTGACATCACAGGGATGCTCTGTGATGTCACAATCTGGCTGCTGTGTAGGAACATTTTCATTGGCTGCTGTGTAGGAACATCCTCAATGGCTGCTGTGTAGGAACATCTTCATGTGCAGGAACATCTTCATCGTCCAGGAAGGGTATAAAAGGGGGCCGCGCCGCCCTGAGAGTCACTAGATAGATAGATAGATAGAGATAGAGACATATAGATAGATAGATAGATAGAGAGAGAGATAGATAGATAGATAGATAGATAGATAGATAGATAGATAGATAGATAGATAGATAGATAGATAGATAGATAGATAGATAGATAGATAGATAGACACAGCAGCCAATGAGACTGTTCCTACACAGCAGCCAATGAAGATGTTCCTACACAGCAGCCATTGAGGATGTTCCTACACAGCAGCCAATGAAAATGTTCTTACACAGCAGCCAGATTGTGACATCACAGGGATGCTCTGTGATGTCACAATCTGGCTGCTGTGTAGGAACATTTTCATTGGCTGCTGTGTAGGAACATCCTCAATGGCTGCTGTGTAGGAACATCTTCATGTGCAGGAACATCTTCATCGTCCAGGAAGGGTATAAAAGGGGGCCGCGCCGCCCTGAGAGTCACTAGATAGATAGATAGATAGAGATAGAGACATATAGATAGATAGATAGATAGAGAGAGAGAGAGATAGATAGATAGATAGATAGATAGATAGATAGATAGATAGATAGACACAGCAGCCAATGAGACTGTTCCTACACAGCAGCCAATGAAGATGTTCCTACACAGCAGCCATTGAGGATGTTCCTACACAGCAGCCAATGAAAATGTTCTTACACAGCAGCCAGATTGTGACATCACAGGGATGCTCTGTGATGTCACAATCTGGCTGCTGTGTAGGAACATTTTCATTGGCTGCTGTGTAGGAACATCCTCAATGGCTGCTGTGTAGGAACATCTTCATGTGCAGGAACATCTTCATCGTCCAGGAAGGGTATAAAAGGGGGCCGCGCCGCCCTGAGAGTCACTAGATAGATAGATAGAGATAGAGACAGATAGATAGATAGATAGATAGATAGATAGATAGATAGATAGATAGATAGATAGATAGATAGATAGATAGATAGATAGATAGATAGATAGATAGATAGACACAGCAGCCAATGAGACTGCTCCTACACAGCAGCCAATGAAGATGTTCCTACACAGCAGCCATTGAGGATGTTCCTACACAGCAGCCAATGAAAATGTTCTTACACAGCAGCCAGATTGTGACATCACAGGGATGCTCTGTGATGTCACAATCTGGCTGCTGTGTAGGAACATTTTCATTGGCTGCTGTGTAGGAACATCCTCAATGGCTGCTGTGTAGGAACATCTTCATGTGCAGGAACATCTTCATCGTCCAGGAAGGGTATAAAAGGGGGCCGCGCCGCCCTGAGAGTCACTAGATAGATAGATAGAGATAGAGACATATAGATAGATAGATAGATAGATAGATAGATAGATAGATAGATAGATAGATAGATAGATAGATAGATAGATAGATAGATAGATAGACACAGCAGCCAATGAGACTGTTCCTACACAGCAGCCAATGAAGATGTTCCTACACAGCAGCCATTGAGGATGTTCCTACACAGCAGCCAATGAAAATGTTCTTACACAGCAGCCAGATTGTGACATCACAGGGATGCTCTGTGATGTCACAATCTGGCTGCTGTGTAGGAACATTTTCATTGGCTGCTGTGTAGGAACATCCTCAATGGCTGCTGTGTAGGAACATCTTCATGTGCAGGAACATCTTCATCGTCCAGGAAGGGTATAAAAGGGGGCCGCGCCGCCCTGAGAGTCACTAGATAGATAGATAGAGATAGAGACATATAGATAGATAGATAGATAGATAGATAGATAGATAGATAGATAGATAGATAGATAGATAGATAGATAGATAGATAGATAGATAGATAGATAGATAGATAGATAGATAGATAGATAGATAGACACAGCAGCCAATGAGACTGTTCCTACACAGCAGCCAATGAAGATGTTCCTACACAGCAGCCATTGAGGATGTTCCTACACAGCAGCCAATGAAAATGTTCTTACACAGCAGCCAGATTGTGACATCACAGGGATGCTCTGTGATGTCACAATCTGGCTGCTGTGTAGGAACATTTTCATTGGCTGCTGTGTAGGAACATCCTCAATGGCTGCTGTGTAGGAACATCTTCATGTGCAGGAACATCTTCATCGTCCAGGAAGGGTATAAAAGGGGGCCGCGCCGCCCTGAGAGTCACTAGATAGATAGATAGATAGAGATAGAGACATATAGATAGATAGATAGATAGAGAGAGAGAGAGATAGATAGATAGATAGATAGATAGATAGATAGATAGATAGATAGATAGATAGATAGATAGATAGATAGATAGATAGATAGATAGATAGATAGATAGATAGATAGATAGATAGATAGATAGACACAGCAGCCAATGAGACTGTTCCTACACAGCAGCCAATGAAGATGTTCCTACACAGCAGCCATTGAGGATGTTCCTACACAGCAGCCAATGAAAATGTTCTTACACAGCAGCCAGATTGTGACATCACAGGGATGCTCTGTGATGTCACAATCTGGCTGCTGTGTAGGAACATTTTCATTGGCTGCTGTGTAGGAACATCCTCAATGGCTGCTGTGTAGGAACATCTTCATGTGCAGGAACATCTTCATCGTCCAGGAAGGGTATAAAAGGGGGCCGCGCCGCCCTGAGAGTCACTAGATAGATAGATAGATAGAGATAGAGACATATAGATAGATAGATAGATAGAGAGAGAGATAGATAGATAGATAGATAGATAGATAGATAGATAGATAGATAGATAGATAGATAGATAGATAGATAGACACAGCAGCCAATGAGACTGTTCCTACACAGCAGCCAATGAAGATGTTCCTACACAGCAGCCATTGAGGATGTTCCTACACAGCAGCCAATGAAAATGTTCTTACACAGCAGCCAGATTGTGACATCACAGGGATGCTCTGTGATGTCACAATCTGGCTGCTGTGTAGGAACATTTTCATTGGCTGCTGTGTAGGAACATCCTCAATGGCTGCTGTGTAGGAACATCTTCATGTGCAGGAACATCTTCATCGTCCAGGAAGGGTATAAAAGGGGGCCGCGCCGCCCTGAGAGTCACTAGATAGATAGATAGAGATAGAGACAGATAGATAGATAGATAGATAGATAGATAGATAGATAGATAGATAGATAGATAGATAGATAGATAGATAGATAGATAGATAGATAGATAGATAGACACAGCAGCCAATGAGACTGCTCCTACACAGCAGCCAATGAAGATGTTCCTACACAGCAGCCATTGAGGATGTTCCTACACAGCAGCCAATGAAAATGTTCTTACACAGCAGCCAGATTGTGACATCACAGGGATGCTCTGTGATGTCACAATCTGGCTGCTGTGTAGGAACATTTTCATTGGCTGCTGTGTAGGAACATCCTCAATGGCTGCTGTGTAGGAACATCTTCATGTGCAGGAACATCTTCATCGTCCAGGAAGGGTATAAAAGGGGGCCGCGCCGCCCTGAGACTCACTAGATAGATAGATAGAGATAGAGACATATAGATAGATAGATAGATAGATAGATAGATAGATAGATAGATAGATAGATAGATAGACACAGCAGCCAATGAGACTGTTCCTACACAGCAGCCAATGAAGATGTTCCTACACAGCAGCCATTGAGGATGTTCCTACACAGCAGCCAATGAAAATGTTCTTACACAGCAGCCAGATTGTGACATCACAGGGATGCTCTGTGATGTCACAATCTGGCTGCTGTGTAGGAACATTTTCATTGGCTGCTGTGTAGGAACATCCTCAATGGCTGCTGTGTAGGAACATCTTCATGTGCAGGAACATCTTCATCGTCCAGGAAGGGTATAAAAGGGGGCCGCGCCGCCCTGAGAGTCACTAGATAGATAGATAGAGATAGAGACAGATAGATAGATAGATAGATAGATAGATAGATAGATAGATAGATAGATAGATAGATAGATAGATAGATAGATAGATAGATAGATAGACACAGCAGCCAATGAGACTGCTCCTACACAGCAGCCAATGAAGATGTTCCTACACAGCAGCCATTGAGGATGTTCCTACACAGCAGCCAATGAAAATGTTCTTACACAGCAGCCAGATTGTGACATCACAGGGATGCTCTGTGATGTCACAATCTGGCTGCTGTGTAGGAACATTTTCATTGGCTGCTGTGTAGGAACATCCTCAATGGCTGCTGTGTAGGAACATCTTCATGTGCAGGAACATCTTCATCGTCCAGGAAGGGTATAAAAGGGGGCCGCGCCGCCCTGAGAGTCACTAGATAGATAGATAGATAGAGATAGAGACATATAGATAGATAGATAGATAGAGAGAGAGATAGATAGATAGATAGATAGATAGATAGATAGATAGATAGATAGATAGATAGATAGATAGATAGATAGATAGATAGATAGATAGATAGATAGACACAGCAGCCAATGAGACTGTTCCTACACAGCAGCCAATGAAGATGTTCCTACACAGCAGCCATTGAGGATGTTCCTACACAGCAGCCAATGAAAATGTTCTTACACAGCAGCCAGATTGTGACATCACAGGGATGCTCTGTGATGTCACAATCTGGCTGCTGTGTAGGAACATTTTCATTGGCTGCTGTGTAGGAACATCCTCAATGGCTGCTGTGTAGGAACATCTTCATGTGCAGGAACATCTTCATCGTCCAGGAAGGGTATAAAAGGGGGCCGCGCCGCCCTGAGAGTCACTAGATAGATAGATAGATAGAGATAGAGACATATAGATAGATAGATAGATAGAGAGAGAGATAGATAGATAGATAGATAGATAGATAGATAGATAGATAGATAGATAGATAGATAGATAGATAGATAGACACAGCAGCCAATGAGACTGTTCCTACACAGCAGCCAATGA
>NW_028176285.1:257500-260000 GCF_949987555.1 Borostomias antarcticus
CAATGAAGATGTTCCTACACAGCAGCCATTGAGGATGTTCCTACACAGCAGCCAATGAAAATGTTCTTACACAGCAGCCAGATTGTGACATCACAGGGATGCTCTGTGATGTCACAATCTGGCTGCTGTGTAGGAACATTTTCATTGGCTGCTGTGTAGGAACATCCTCAATGGCTGCTGTGTAGGAACATCTTCATGTGCAGGAACATCTTCATCGTCCAGGAAGGGTATAAAAGGGGGCCGCGCCGCCCTGAGAGTCACTAGATAGATAGATAGATAGAGATAGAGACATATAGATAGATAGATAGATAGAGAGAGAGAGAGATAGATAGATAGATAGATAGATAGATAGATAGATAGATAGATAGATAGATAGATAGATAGATAGATAGATAGATAGATAGATAGATAGATAGACACAGCAGCCAATGAGACTGTTCCTACACAGCAGCCAATGAAGATGTTCCTACACAGCAGCCATTGAGGATGTTCCTACACAGCAGCCAATGAAAATGTTCTTACACAGCAGCCAGATTGTGACATCACAGGGATGCTCTGTGATGTCACAATCTGGCTGCTGTGTAGGAACATTTTCATTGGCTGCTGTGTAGGAACATCCTCAATGGCTGCTGTGTAGGAACATCTTCATGTGCAGGAACATCTTCATCGTCCAGGAAGGGTATAAAAGGGGGCCGCGCCGCCCTGAGAGTCACTAGATAGATAGATAGATAGAGATAGAGACATATAGATAGATAGATAGATAGAGAGAGAGATAGATAGATAGATAGATAGATAGATAGATAGATAGATAGATAGATAGATAGATAGATAGATAGATAGACACAGCAGCCAATGAGACTGTTCCTACACAGCAGCCAATGAAGATGTTCCTACACAGCAGCCATTGAGGATGTTCCTACACAGCAGCCAATGAAAATGTTCTTACACAGCAGCCAGATTGTGACATCACAGGGATGCTCTGTGATGTCACAATCTGGCTGCTGTGTAGGAACATTTTCATTGGCTGCTGTGTAGGAACATCCTCAATGGCTGCTGTGTAGGAACATCTTCATGTGCAGGAACATCTTCATCGTCCAGGAAGGGTATAAAAGGGGGCCGCGCCGCCCTGAGAGTCACTAGATAGATAGATAGAGATAGAGACAGATAGATAGATAGATAGATAGATAGATAGATAGATAGATAGATAGATAGATAGATAGATAGATAGATAGATAGATAGATAGATAGATAGATAGATAGATAGATAGACACAGCAGCCAATGAGACTGCTCCTACACAGCAGCCAATGAAGATGTTCCTACACAGCAGCCATTGAGGATGTTCCTACACAGCAGCCAATGAAAATGTTCTTACACAGCAGCCAGATTGTGACATCACAGGGATGCTCTGTGATGTCACAATCTGGCTGCTGTGTAGGAACATTTTCATTGGCTGCTGTGTAGGAACATCCTCAATGGCTGCTGTGTAGGAACATCTTCATGTGCAGGAACATCTTCATCGTCCAGGAAGGGTATAAAAGGGGGCCGCGCCGCCCTGAGACTCACTAGATAGATAGATAGAGATAGAGACATATAGATAGATAGATAGATAGATAGATAGATAGATAGATAGATAGATAGATAGATAGATAGATAGATAGACACAGCAGCCAATGAGACTGTTCCTACACAGCAGCCAATGAAGATGTTCCTACACAGCAGCCATTGAGGATGTTCCTACACAGCAGCCAATGAAAATGTTCTTACACAGCAGCCAGATTGTGACATCACAGGGATGCTCTGTGATGTCACAATCTGGCTGCTGTGTAGGAACATTTTCATTGGCTGCTGTGTAGGAACATCCTCAATGGCTGCTGTGTAGGAACATCTTCATGTGCAGGAACATCTTCATCGTCCAGGAAGGGTATAAAAGGGGGCCGCGCCGCCCTGAGAGTCACTAGATAGATAGATAGAGATAGAGACAGATAGATAGATAGATAGATAGATAGATAGATAGATAGATAGATAGATAGATAGATAGATAGATAGATAGATAGATAGATAGATAGATAGATAGATAGATAGATAGATAGACACAGCAGCCAATGAGACTGCTCCTACACAGCAGCCAATGAAGATGTTCCTACACAGCAGCCATTGAGGATGTTCCTACACAGCAGCCAATGAAAATGTTCTTACACAGCAGCCAGATTGTGACATCACAGGGATGCTCTGTGATGTCACAATCTGGCTGCTGTGTAGGAACATTTTCATTGGCTGCTGTGTAGGAACATCCTCAATGGCTGCTGTGTAGGAACATCTTCATGTGCAGGAACATCTTCATCGTCCAGGAAGGGTATAAAAGGGGGCCGCGCCGCCCTGAGAGTCACTAGATAGATAGATAGATAGAGATAGAGACATATAGATAGATAGATAGATAGAGAGAGAGATAGATAGATAGATAGATAGATAGATAGATAGATAGATAGATAGATAGATAG
>NW_028176285.1:262500-267500 GCF_949987555.1 Borostomias antarcticus
TATAAAAGGGGGCCGCGCCGCCCTGAGAGTCACTAGATAGATAGATAGATAGAGATAGATAGATAGATAGATAGATAGACACAGCAGCCAATGAGACTGTTCCTACACAGCAGCCAATGAAGATGTTCCTACACAGCAGCCATTGAGGATGTTCCTACACAGCAGCCAATGAAAATGTTCTTACACAGCAGCCAGATTGTGACATCACAGGGATGCTCTGTGATGTCACAATCTGGCTGCTGTGTAGGAACATTTTCATTGGCTGCTGTGTAGGAACATCCTCAATGGCTGCTGTGTAGGAACATCTTCATGTGCAGGAACATCTTCATCGTCCAGGAAGGGTATAAAAGGGGGCCGCGCCGCCCTGAGAGTCACTAGATAGATAGATAGATAGAGATAGAGACATATAGATAGATAGATAGATAGAGAGAGAGATAGATAGATAGATAGATAGATAGATAGATAGATAGATAGATAGATAGATAGATAGATAGATAGATAGATAGATAGACACAGCAGCCAATGAGACTGTTCCTACACAGCAGCCAATGAAGATGTTCCTACACAGCAGCCATTGAGGATGTTCCTACACAGCAGCCAATGAAAATGTTCTTACACAGCAGCCAGATTGTGACATCACAGGGATGCTCTGTGATGTCACAATCTGGCTGCTGTGTAGGAACATTTTCATTGGCTGCTGTGTAGGAACATCCTCAATGGCTGCTGTGTAGGAACATCTTCATGTGCAGGAACATCTTCATCGTCCAGGAAGGGTATAAAAGGGGGCCGCGCCGCCCTGAGAGTCACTAGATAGATAGATAGAGATAGAGACAGATAGATAGATAGATAGATAGATAGATAGATAGATAGATAGATAGATAGATAGATAGATAGATAGATAGATAGATAGATAGATAGACACAGCAGCCAATGAGACTGTTCCTACACAGCAGCCAATGAAGATGTTCCTACACAGCAGCCATTGAGGATGTTCCTACACAGCAGCCAATGAAAATGTTCTTACACAGCAGCCAGATTGTGACATCACAGGGATGCTCTGTGATGTCACAATCTGGCTGCTGTGTAGGAACATTTTCATTGGCTGCTGTGTAGGAACATCCTCAATGGCTGCTGTGTAGGAACATCTTCATGTGCAGGAACATCTTCATCGTCCAGGAAGGGTATAAAAGGGGGCCGCGCCGCCCTGAGAGTCACTAGATAGATAGATAGAGATAGAGACATATAGATAGATAGATAGATAGATAGATAGATAGATAGATAGATAGATAGATAGATAGATAGATAGATAGACACAGCAGCCAATGAGACTGTTCCTACACAGCAGCCAATGAAGATGTTCCTACACAGCAGCCATTGAGGATGTTCCTACACAGCAGCCAATGAAAATGTTCTTACACAGCAGCCAGATTGTGACATCACAGGGATGCTCTGTGATGTCACAATCTGGCTGCTGTGTAGGAACATTTTCATTGGCTGCTGTGTAGGAACATCCTCAATGGCTGCTGTGTAGGAACATCTTCATGTGCAGGAACATCTTCATCGTCCAGGAAGGGTATAAAAGGGGGCCGCGCCGCCCTGAGAGTCACTAGATAGATAGATAGATAGAGATAGAGACATATAGATAGATAGATAGATAGAGAGAGAGATAGATAGATAGATAGATAGATAGATAGATAGATAGATAGATAGATAGATAGATAGATAGATAGATAGATAGATAGATAGATAGATAGACACAGCAGCCAATGAGACTGTTCCTACACAGCAGCCAATGAAGATGTTCCTACACAGCAGCCATTGAGGATGTTCCTACACAGCAGCCAATGAAAATGTTCTTACACAGCAGCCAGATTGTGACATCACAGGGATGCTCTGTGATGTCACAATCTGGCTGCTGTGTAGGAACATTTTCATTGGCTGCTGTGTAGGAACATCCTCAATGGCTGCTGTGTAGGAACATCTTCATGTGCAGGAACATCTTCATCGTCCAGGAAGGGTATAAAAGGGGGCCGCGCCGCCCTGAGAGTCACTAGATAGATAGATAGATAGAGATAGATAGATAGATAGATAGATAGATAGATAGACACAGCAGCCAATGAGACTGTTCCTACACAGCAGCCAATGAAGATGTTCCTACACAGCAGCCATTGAGGATGTTCCTACACAGCAGCCAATGAAAATGTTCTTACACAGCAGCCAGATTGTGACATCACAGGGATGCTCTGTGATGTCACAATCTGGCTGCTGTGTAGGAACATTTTCATTGGCTGCTGTGTAGGAACATCCTCAATGGCTGCTGTGTAGGAACATCTTCATGTGCAGGAACATCTTCATCGTCCAGGAAGGGTATAAAAGGGGGCCGCGCCGCCCTGAGAGTCACTAGATAGATAGATAGATAGAGATAGAGACATATAGATAGATAGATAGATAGAGAGAGAGATAGATAGATAGATAGATAGATAGATAGATAGATAGATAGATAGATAGATAGATAGATAGATAGATAGATAGATAGATAGATAGATAGATAGATAGACACAGCAGCCAATGAGACTGTTCCTACACAGCAGCCAATGAAGATGTTCCTACACAGCAGCCATTGAGGATGTTCCTACACAGCAGCCAATGAAAATGTTCTTACACAGCAGCCAGATTGTGACATCACAGGGATGCTCTGTGATGTCACAATCTGGCTGCTGTGTAGGAACATTTTCATTGGCTGCTGTGTAGGAACATCCTCAATGGCTGCTGTGTAGGAACATCTTCATGTGCAGGAACATCTTCATCGTCCAGGAAGGGTATAAAAGGGGGCCGCGCCGCCCTGAGAGTCACTAGATAGATAGATAGAGATAGAGACAGATAGATAGATAGATAGATAGATAGATAGATAGATAGATAGATAGATAGATAGATAGATAGATAGATAGATAGATAGATAGATAGATAGACACAGCAGCCAATGAGACTGTTCCTACACAGCAGCCAATGAAGATGTTCCTACACAGCAGCCATTGAGGATGTTCCTACACAGCAGCCAATGAAAATGTTCTTACACAGCAGCCAGATTGTGACATCACAGGGATGCTCTGTGATGTCACAATCTGGCTGCTGTGTAGGAACATTTTCATTGGCTGCTGTGTAGGAACATCCTCAATGGCTGCTGTGTAGGAACATCTTCATGTGCAGGAACATCTTCATCGTCCAGGAAGGGTATAAAAGGGGGCCGCGCCGCCCTGAGAGTCACTAGATAGATAGATAGATAGATAGAGATAGAGACATATAGATAGATAGATAGATAGAGAGAGAGATAGATAGATAGATAGATAGATAGATAGATAGATAGATAGATAGATAGATAGATAGATAGATAGATAGATAGATAGATAGATAGATAGATAGATAGATAGACACAGCAGCCAATGAGACTGTTCCTACACAGCAGCCAATGAAGATGTTCCTACACAGCAGCCATTGAGGATGTTCCTACACAGCAGCCAATGAAAATGTTCTTACACAGCAGCCAGATTGTGACATCACAGGGATGCTCTGTGATGTCACAATCTGGCTGCTGTGTAGGAACATTTTCATTGGCTGCTGTGTAGGAACATCCTCAATGGCTGCTGTGTAGGAACATCTTCATGTGCAGGAACATCTTCATCGTCCAGGAAGGGTATAAAAGGGGGCCGCGCCGCCCTGAGAGTCACTAGATAGATAGATAGAGATAGAGACAGATAGATAGATAGATAGATAGATAGATAGATAGATAGATAGATAGATAGATAGATAGATAGATAGATAGATAGATAGATAGATAGATAGATAGATAGATAGATAGATAGATAGATAGACACAGCAGCCAATGAGACTGTTCCTACACAGCAGCCAATGAAGATGTTCCTACACAGCAGCCATTGAGGATGTTCCTACACAGCAGCCAATGAAAATGTTCTTACACAGCAGCCAGATTGTGACATCACAGGGATGCTCTGTGATGTCACAATCTGGCTGCTGTGTAGGAACATTTTCATTGGCTGCTGTGTAGGAACATCCTCAATGGCTGCTGTGTAGGAACATCTTCATGTGCAGGAACATCTTCATCGTCCAGGAAGGGTATAAAAGGGGGCCGCGCCGCCCTGAGAGTCACTAGATAGATAGATAGATAGAGATAGAGACATATAGATAGATAGATAGATAGATAGATAGATAGATAGATAGATAGATAGATAGATAGATAGACACAGCAGCCAATGAGACTGTTCCTACACAGCAGCCAATGAAGATGTTCCTACACAGCAGCCATTGAGGATGTTCCTACACAGCAGCCAATGAAAATGTTCTTACACAGCAGCCAGATTGTGACATCACAGGGATGCTCTGTGATGTCACAATCTGGCTGCTGTGTAGGAACATTTTCATTGGCTGCTGTGTAGGAACATCCTCAATGGCTGCTGTGTAGGAACATCTTCATGTGCAGGAACATCCTCATCGTCCAGGAAGGGTATAAAAGGGGGCCGCGCCGCCCTGAGAGTCACTAGATAGATAGATAGAGATAGAGACATATAGATAGATAGATAGATAGATAGATAGATAGATAGATAGATAGATAGATAGATAGATAGATAGATAGATAGATAGATAGATAGATAGATAGATAGATAGATAGATAGATAGATAGATAGACACAGCAGCCAATGAGAGTGTTCCTACACAGCAGCCAATGAAGATGTTCCTACACAGCAGCCATTGAGGATGTTCCTACACAGCAGCCAATGAAAATGTTCTTACACAGCAGCCAGATTGTGACATCACAGGGATGCTCTGTGATGTCACAATCTGGCTGCTGTGTAGGAACATTTTCATTGGCTGCTGTGTAGGAACATCCTCAATGGCTGCTGTGTAGGAACATCTTCATGTGCAGGAACATCTTCATCGTCCAGGAAGGGTATAAAAGGGGGCCGCGCCGCCCTGAGAGTCACTAG
>NW_028176285.1:277500-285000 GCF_949987555.1 Borostomias antarcticus
TTGTGACATCACAGGGATGCTCTGTGATGTCACAATCTGGCTGCTGTGTAGGAACATTTTCATTGGCTGCTGTGTAGGAACATCCTCAATGGCTGCTGTGTAGGAACATCTTCATGTGCAGTAACATCTTCATCGTCCAGGAAGGGTATAAAAGGGGGCCGCGCCGCCCTGAGAGTCACTAGATAGATAGATAGAGATAGAGACATATAGATAGATAGATAGATAGATAGATAGATAGATAGATAGATAGACACAGCAGCCAATGAGACTGTTCCTACACAGCAGCCAATGAAGATGTTCCTACACAGCAGCCATTGAGGATGTTCCTACACAGCAGCCAATGAAAATGTTCTTACACAGCAGCCAGATTGTGACATCACAGGGATGCTCTGTGATGTCACAATCTGGCTGCTGTGTAGGAACATTTTCATTGGCTGCTGTGTAGGAACATCCTCAATGGCTGCTGTGTAGGAACATCTTCATGTGCAGGAACATCTTCATCGTCCAGGAAGGGTATAAAAGGGGGCCGCGCCGCCCTGAGAGTCACTAGATAGATAGATAGATAGAGATAGAGACATATAGATAGATAGATAGATAGATAGATAGATAGATAGATAGATAGATAGATAGATAGATAGATAGATAGATAGATAGATAGATAGATAGACACAGCAGCCAATGAGACTGTTCCTACACAGCAGCCAATGAAGATGTTCCTACACAGCAGCCATTGAGGATGTTCCTACACAGCAGCCAATGAAAATGTTCTTACACAGCAGCCAGATTATGACATCACAGGGATGCTCTGTGATGTCACAATCTGGCTGCTGTGTTGGAACATTTTCATTGGCTGCTGTGTAGGAACATCCTCAATGGCTGCTGTGTAGGAACATCTTCATGTGCAGGAACATCTTCATCGTCCAGGAAGGGTATAAAAGGGGGCCGCGCCGCCCTGAGAGTCACTAGATAGATAGATAGATAGATAGAGATAGAGACATATAGATAGATAGATAGATAGATAGATAGATAGATAGAGAGAGAGAGAGAGAGAGAGAGAGAGAGAGAGAGAGAGAGAGAGAGATAGATAGATAGATAGATAGATAGATAGATAGATAGATAGATAGATAGATAGACACAGCAGCCAATGAGACTGTTCCTACACAGCAGCCAATGAAGATGTTCCTACACAGCAGCCATTGAGGATGTTCCTACACAGCAGCCAATGAAAATGTTCTTACACAGCAGCCAGATTGTGACATCACAGGGATGCTCTGTGATGTCACAATCTGGCTGCTGTGTAGGAACATTTTCATTGGCTGCTGTGTAGGAACATCCTCAATGGCTGCTGTGTAGGAACATCTTCATGTGCAGGAACATCTTCATCGTCCAGGAAGGGTATAAAAGGGGGCCGCGCCGCCCTGAGAGTCACTAGATAGATAGATAGAGATAGAGACATATAGATAGATAGATAGATAGATAGATAGATAGATAGATAGATAGATAGATAGATAGATAGATAGATAGATAGACACAGCAGCCAATAAGACTGTTCCTACACAGCAGCCAATGAAGATGTTCCTACACAGCAGCCATTGAGGATGTTCCTACACAGCAGCCAATGAAAATGTTCTTACACAGCAGCCAGATTGTGACATCACAGGGATGCTCTGTGATGTCACAATCTGGCTGCTGTGTAGGAACATTTTCATTGGCTGCTGTGTAGGAACATCCTCAATGGCTGCTGTGTAGGAACATCTTCATGTGCAGGAACATCTTCATCGTCCAGGAAGGGTATAAAAGGGGGCCGCGCCGCCCTGAGAGTCACTAGATAGATAGATAGATAGATAGATAGAGATAGAGACATATAGATAGATAGATAGATAGATAGATAGATAGATAGATAGATAGATAGATAGATAGATAGATAGATAGATAGATAGAGAGATAGATAGATAGATAGATAGATAGATAGATAGATAGATAGATAGATAGATAGATAGATAGATAGATAGACACAGCAGCCAATGAGACTGTTCCTACACAGCAGCCAATGAAGATGTTCCTACACAGCAGCCATTGAGGATGTTCCTACACAGCAGCCAATGAAAATGTTCTTACACAGCAGCCAGATTGTGACATCACAGGGATGCTCTGTGATGTCACAATCTGGCTGCTGTGTAGGAACATTTTCATTGGCTGCTGTGTAGGAACATCCTCAATGGCTGCTGTGTAGGAACATCTTCATGTGCAGGAACATCTTCATCGTCCAGGAAGGGTATAAAAGGGGGCCGCGCCGCCCTGAGAGTCACTAGATAGATAGATAGAGATAGAGACAGATAGATAGATAGATAGATAGATAGATAGATAGATAGATAGATAGATAGATAGATAGATAGATAGATAGATAGATAGATAGATAGATAGATAGATAGATAGATAGATAGACACAGCAGCCAATGAGACTGTTCCTACACAGCAGCCAATGAAGATGTTCCTACACAGCAGCCATTGAGGATGTTCCTACACAGCAGCCAATGAAAATGTTCTTACACAGCAGCCAGATTGTGACATCACAGGGATGCTCTGTGATGTCACAATCTGGCTGCTGTGTAGGAACATTTTCATTGGCTGCTGTGTAGGAACATCCTCAATGGCTGCTGTGTAGGAACATCTTCATGTGCAGGAACATCTTCATCGTCCAGGAAGGGTATAAAAGGGGGCCGCGCCGCCCTGAGAGTCACTAGATAGATAGATAGATAGAGATAGAGACATATAGATAGATAGATAGATAGATAGATAGATAGATAGATAGATAGAGAGATAGATAGATAGATAGATAGATAGATAGATAGATAGATAGATAGATAGATAGATAGATAGACACAGCAGCCAATGAGACTGTTCCTACACAGCAGCCAATGAAGATGTTCCTACACAGCA
The DNA here is from genome assembly GCF_949987555.1 of Borostomias antarcticus. Taxonomy (NCBI): domain Eukaryota; kingdom Metazoa; phylum Chordata; class Actinopteri; order Stomiiformes; family Stomiidae; genus Borostomias; species Borostomias antarcticus. The sequence continues at coordinate 280,441 of NW_028176285.1, forward strand.
GCCATTGAGGATGTTCCTACACAGCAGCCAATGAAAATGTTCTTACACAGCAGCCAGATTGTGACATCACAGGGATGCTCTGTGATGTCACAATCTGGCTGCTGTGTAGGAACATTTTCATTGGCTGCTGTGTAGGAACATCCTCAATGGCTGCTGTGTAGGAACATCTTCATGTGCAGGAACATCTTCATCGTCCAGGAAGGGTATAAAAGGGGGCCGCGCCGCCCTGAGAGTCACTAGATAGATAGATAGAGATAGAGACATATAGATAGATAGATAGATAGATAGATAGATAGATAGATAGATAGATAGATAGATAGATAGATAGATAGATAGATAGATAGATAGATAGATAGATAGATAGATAGACACAGCAGCCAATGAGACTGTTCCTACACAGCAGCCAATGAAGATGTTCCTACACAGCAGCCATTGAGGATGTTCCTACACAGCAGCCAATGAAAATGTTCTTACACAGCAGCCAGATTGTGACATCACAGGGATGCTCTGTGATGTCACAATCTGGCTGCTGTGTAGGAACATTTTCATTGGCTGCTGTGAAGGAACATCCTCAATGGCTGCTGTGTAGGAACATCTTCATGTGCAGGAACATCTTCATCGTCCAGGAAGGGTATAAAAGGGGGCCGCGCCGCCCTGAGAGTCACTAGATAGATAGATAGATAGAGATAGAGACATATAGATAGATAGATAGATAGATAGAGAGATAGATAGATAGATAGATAGATAGATAGATAGATAGATAGATAGATAGATAGATAGACACAGCAGCCAATGAGACTGTTCCTACACAGCAGCCAATGAAGATGTTCCTACACAGCAGCCATTGAGGATGTTCCTACACAGCAGCCAATGAAAATGTTCTTACACAGCAGCCAGATTGTGACATCACAGGGATGCTCTGTGATGTCACAATCTGGCTGCTGTGTAGGAACATTTTCATTGGCTGCTGTGTAGGAACATCCTCAATGGCTGCTGTGTAGGAACATCTTCATGTGCAGGAACATCTTCATCGTCCAGGAAGGGTATAAAAGGGGGCCGCGCCGCCCTGAGAGTCACTAGATAGATAGATAGATAGAGATAGAGACATATAGATAGATAGATAGATAGATAGATAGATAGATAGATAGATAGATAGATAGATAGATAGAGAGAGAGATAGATAGATAGATAGATAGATAGATAGATAGATAGATAGATAGATAGATAGATAGATAGATAGATAGATAGATAGATAGATAGATAGATAGATAGATAGACACAGCAGCCAATGAGACTGTTCCTACACAGCAGCCAATGAAGATGTTCCTACACAGCAGCCATTGAGGATGTTCCTACACAGCAGCCAATGAAAATGTTCTTACACAGCAGCCAGATTGTGACATCACAGGGATGCTCTGTGATGTCACAATCTGGCTGCTGTGTAGGAACATTTTCATTGGCTGCTGTGTAGGAACATCCTCAATGGCTTCTGTGTAGGAACATCTTCATGTGCAGGAACATCTTCATCGTCCAGGAAGGGTATAAAAGGGGGCCGCGCCGCCCTGAGAGTCACTAGATAGATAGATAGAGATAGAGACATATAGATAGATAGATAGATAGATAGATAGATAGATAGATAGATAGATAGATAGATAGATAGATAGATAGATAGATAGATAGATAGATAGATAGATAGATAGATAGATAGATAGACACAGCAGCCAATGAGACTGTTCCTACACAGCAGCCAATGAAGATGTTCCTACACAGCAGCCATTGAGGATGTTCCTACACAGCAGCCAATGAAAATGTTCTTACACAGCAGCCAGATTGTGACATCACAGGGATGCTCTGTGATGTCACAATCTGGCTGCTGTGTAGGAACATTTTCATTGGCTGCTGTGTAGGAACATCCTCAATGGCTGCTGTGTAGGAACATCTTCATGTGCAGGAACATCTTCATCGTCCAGGAAGGGTATAAAAGGGGGCAGCGCCGCCCTGAGAGTCACTAGATAGATAGATAGAGATAGAGACATATAGATAGATAGATAGATAGATAGATAGATAGATAGATAGATAGATAGATAGATAGATAGATAGATAGATAGATAGATAGATAGATAGATAGACACAGCAGCCAATGAGACTGTTCCTACACAGCAGCCAATGAAGATGTTCCTACACAGCAGCCATTGAGGATGTTCCTACACAGCAGCCAATGAAAATGTTCTTACACAGCAGCCAAATTGTGACATCACAGGGATGCTCTGTGATGTCACAATCTGGCTGCTGTGTAGGAACATTTTCATTGGCTGCTGTGTAGGAACATCCTCAATGGCTGCTGTGTAGGAACATCTTCATGTGCAGGAACATCTTCATCGTCCAGGAAGGGTATAAAAGGGGGCCGCGCCGCCCTGAGAGTCCCTAGATAGATAGATAGAGATAGAGACATATAGATAGATAGATAGATAGATAGATAGATAGATAGATAGATAGATAGATAGACACAGCAGCCAATGAGACTGTTCCTACACAGCAGCCAATGAAGATGTTCCTACACAGCAGCCATTGAGGATGTTCCTACACAGCAGCCAATGAAAATGTTCTTACACAGCAGCCAGATTGTGACATCACAGGGATGCTCTGTGATGTCACAATCTGGCTGCTGTGTAGGAACATTTTCATTGGCTGCTGTGTAGGAACATCCTCAATGGCTGCTGTGTAGGAACATCTTCATGTGCAGGAACATCCTCATCGTCCAGGAAGGGTATAAAAGGGGGCCGCGCCGCCCTGAGAGTCACTAGATAGATAGATAGATAGAGATAGAGACATATAGATAGATAGATAGATAGATAGATAGATAGATAGATAGATAGATAGATAGATAGATAGATAGATAGATAGATAGATAGATAGATAGATAGATAGATAGATAGATAGATAGATAGACACAGCAGCCAATGAGACTGTTCCTACACAGCAGCCAATGAAGATGTTCCTACACAGCAGCCATTGAGGATGTTCCTACACAGCAGCCAATGAAAATGTTCTTACACAGCAGCCAGATTGTGACATCACAGGGATGCTCTGTGATGTCACAATCTGGCTGCTGTGTAGGAACATTTTCATTGGCTGCTGTGTAGGAACATCCTCAATGGCTGCTGTGTAGGAACATCTTCATGTGCAGGAACATCCTCATCGTCCAGGAAGGGTATAAAAGGGGGCCGCGCCGCCCTGAGAGTCACTAGATAGATAGATAGATAGAGATAGAGACATATAGATAGATAGATAGATAGATAGATAGATAGATAGATAGATAGATAGATAGATAGATAGATAGATAGATAGATAGATAGATAGATAGATAGATAGATAGATAGATAGACACAGCAGCCAATGAGACTGTTCCTACACAGCAGCCAATGAAGATGTTCCTACACAGCAGCCATTGAGGATGTTCCTACACAGCAGCCAATGAAAATGTTCTTACACAGCAGCCAGATTGTGACATTACAGGGATGCTCTGTGATGTCACAATCTGGCTGCTGTGTAGGAACATTTTCATTGGCTGCTGTGTAGGAACATCCTCAATGGCTGCTGTGTAGGAACATCTTCATGTGCAGGAACATCTTCATCGTCCAGGAAGGGTATAAAAGGGGGCCGCACCGCCCTAAAAGTCACTAGATAGATAGATAGAGATAGAGACATATAGATAGATAGATAGATAGATAGATAGATAGATAGATAGATAGATAGATAGATAGATAGATAGATAGATAGATAGATAGATAGATAGACACAGCAGCCAATGAGACTGTTCCTACACAGCAGCCAATGAAGATGTTCCTACACAGCAGCCATTGAGGATGTTCCTACACAGCATCCAATGAAAATGTTCTTACACAGCAGCCAGATTGTGACATCACAGGGATGCTCTGTGATGTCACAATCTGGCTGCTGTGTAGGAACATTTTCATTGGCTGCTGTGTAGGAACATCCTCAATGGCTGCTGTGTAGGAACATCTTCATGTGCAGTAACATCTTCATCGTCCAGGAAGGGTATAAAAGGGGGCCGCGCCGCCCTGAGAGTCACTAGATAGATAGATAGATAGAGATAGAGACATATAGATAGATGGATAGATAGATAGATAGATAGATAGATAGATAGATAGATAGACACAGCAGCCAATGAGACTGTTCCTACACAGCAGCCAATGAAGATGTTCCTACACAGCAGCCATTGAGGATGTTCCTACACAGCAGCCAATGAAAATGTTCTTACACAGCAGCCAGATTGTGACATCACAGGGATGCTCTGTGATGTCACAATCTGGCTGCTGTGTAGGAACATTTTCATTGGCTGCTGTGTAGGAACATCCTCAATGGCTGCTGTGTAGGAACATCTTCATGTGCAGGAACATCTTCATCGTCCAGGAAGGGTATAAAAGGGGGCCGCGCCGCCCTGAGAGTCACTAGATAGATAGATAGAGATAGAGACATATAGATAGATAGATAGATAGATAGATAGATAGATAGACACAGCAGCCAATGAGACTGTTC
>NW_028176285.1:287500-295000 GCF_949987555.1 Borostomias antarcticus
ACATATAGATAGATAGATAGATAGATAGATAGATAGATAGATAGATAGATAGATAGATAGATAGATAGATAGATAGATAGATAGATAGATAGATAGATAGATAGATAGATAGATAGATAGATAGATAGATAGACACAGCAGCCAATGAGACTGTTCCTACACAGCAGCCAATGAAGATGTTCCTACACAGCAGCCATTGAGGATGTTCCTACACAGCAGCCAATGAAAATGTTCTTACACAGCAGCCAGATTGTGACATCACAGGGATGCTCTGTGATGTCACAATCTGGCTGCTGTGTAGGAACATTTTCATTGGCTGCTGTGAAGGAACATCCTCAATGGCTGCTGTGTAGGAACATCTTCATGTGCAGGAACATCTTCATCGTCCAGGAAGGGTATAAAAGGGGGCCGCGCCGCCCTGAGAGTCACTAGATAGATAGATAGATAGAGATAGAGACATATAGATAGATAGATAGATAGATAGATATATAGATAGATAGATAGATAGATAGATAGATAGATAGATAGATAGATAGATAGATAGATAGATAGATAGATAGATAGATAGATAGATAGATAGATAGATAGATAGACACAGCAGCCAATGAGACTGTTCCTACACAGCAGCCAATGAAGATGTTCCTACACAGCAGCCATTGAGGATGTTCCTACACAGCAGCCAATGAAAATGTTCTTACACAGCAGCCAGATTGTGACATCACAGGGATGCTCTGTGATGTCACAATCTGGCTGCTGTGTAGGAACATTTTCATTGGCTGCTGTGTAGGAACATCCTCAATGGCTGCTGTGTAGGAACATCTTCATGTGCAGGAACATCTTCATCGTCCAGGAAGGGTATAAAAGGGGGCCGCGCCGCCCTGAGAGTCCCTAGATAGATAGATAGAGATAGAGACATATAGATAGATAGATAGATAGATAGATAGATAGATAGATAGATAGATAGATAGATAGATAGATAGACACAGCAGCCAATGAGACTGTTCCTACACAGCAGCCAATGAAGATGTTCCTACACAGCAGCCATTGAGGATGTTCCTACACAGCAGCCAATGAAAATGTTCTTACACAGCAGCCAGATTGTGACATCACAGGGATGCTCTGTGATGTCACAATCTGGCTGCTGTGTAGGAACATTTTCATTGGCTGCTGTGTAGGAACATCCTCAATGGCTGCTGTGTAGGAACATCTTCATGTGCAGGAACATCTTCATCGTCCAGGAAGGGTATAAAAGGGGGCCGCGCCGCCCTGAGAGTCACTAGATAGATAGATAGAGATAGAGACATATAGATAGATAGATAGATAGAGAGATAGATAGATAGATAGATAGATAGATAGATAGATAGATAGATAGATAGACACAGCAGCCAATGAGACTGTTCCTACACAGCAGCCAATGAAGATGTTCCTACACAGCAGCCATTGAGGATGTTCCTACACAGCAGCCAATGAAAATGTTCTTACACAGCAGCCAGATTGTGACATCACAGGGATGCTCTGTGATGTCACAATCTGGCTGCTGTGTAGGAACATTTTCATTGGCTGCTGTGTAGGAACATCCTCAATGGCTGCTGTGTAGGAACATCTTCATGTGCAGGAACATCTTCATCGTCCAGGAAGGGTATAAAAGGGGGCCGCGCCGCCCTGAGAGTCACTAGATAGATAGATAGAGATAGAGACATATAGATAGATAGATAGATAGATAGATAGATAGATAGATAGATAGATAGATAGATAGATAGATAGATAGATAGATAGATAGATAGATAGATAGATAGATAGACACAGCAGCCAATGAGACTGTTCCTACACAGCAGCCAATGAAGATGTTCCTACACAGCAGCCATTGAGGATGTTCCTACACAGCAGCCAATGAAAATGTTCTTACACAGCAGCCAGATTGTGACATCACAGGGATGCTCTGTGATGTCACAATCTGGCTGCTGTGTAGGAACATTTTCATTGGCTGCTGTGAAGGAACATCCTCAATGGCTGCTGTGTAGGAACATCTTCATGTGCAGGAACATCTTCATCGTCCAGGAAGGGTATAAAAGGGGGCCGCGCCGCCCTGAGAGTCACTAGATAGATAGATAGATAGAGATAGAGACATATAGATAGATAGATAGATAGAGAGATAGATAGATAGATAGATAGATAGATAGATAGATGGATAGATTGATAGATAGATAGATAGATAGACACAGCAGCCAATGAGACTGTTCCTACACAGCAGCCAATGAAGATGTTCCTACACAGCAGCCATTGAGGATGTTCCTACACAGCAGCCAATGAAAATGTTCTTACACAGCAGCCAGATTGTGACATCACAGGGATGCTCTGTGATGTCACAATCTGGCTGCTGTGTAGGAACATTTTCATTGGCTGCTGTGTAGGAACATCCTCAATGGCTGCTGTGTAGGAACATCTTCATGTGCAGGAACATCTTCATCGTCCAGGAAGGGTATAAAAGGGGGCCGCGCCGCCCTGAGAGTCACTAGATAGATAGATAGATAGAGATAGAGACATATAGATAGATAGATAGATAGATAGATAGATAGATAGATAGATAGAGAGAGAGATAGATAGATAGATAGATAGATAGATAGATAGATAGATAGATAGATAGATAGATAGATAGATAGATAGATAGATAGATAGATAGATAGATAGATAGATAGACACAGCAGCCAATGAGACTGTTCCTACACAGCAGCCAATGAAGATGTTCCTACACAGCAGCCATTGAGGATGTTCCTACACAGCAGCCAATGAAAATGTTCTTACACAGCAGCCAGATTGTGACATCACAGGGATGCTCTGTGATGTCACAATCTGGCTGCTGTGTAGGAACATTTTCATTGGCTGCTGTGTAGGAACATCCTCAATGGCTGCTGTGTAGGAACATCTTCATGTGCAGGAACATCTTCATCGTCCAGGAAGGGTATAAAAGGGGGCCGCGCCGCCCTGAGAGTCACTAGATAGATAGATAGAGATAGAGACATATAGATAGATAGATAGATAGATAGATAGATAGATAGATAGATAGATAGATAGATAGATAGATAGATAGATAGATAGATAGATAGACACAGCAGCCAATGAGACTGTTCCTACACAGCAGCCAATGAAGATGTTCCTACACAGCAGCCATTGAGGATGTTCCTACACAGCAGCCAATGAAAATGTTCTTACACAGCAGCCAGATTGTGACATCACAGGGATGCTCTGTGATGTCACAATCTGGCTGCTGTGTAGGAACATTTTCATTGGCTGCTGTGTAGGAACATCCTCAATGGCTGCTGTGTAGGAACATCTTCATGTGCAGGAACATCTTCATCGTCCAGGAAGGGTATAAAAGGGGGCCGCGCCGCCCTGAGAGTCACTAGATAGATAGATAGATAGAGATAGAGACATATAGATAGATAGATAGATAGAGAGATAGATAGATAGATAGATAGATAGATAGATAGATAGATAGATAGATTGATAGATAGATAGATAGATAGACACAGCAGCCAATGAGACTGTTCCTACACAGCAGCCAATGAAGATGTTCCTACACAGCAGCCATTGAGGATGTTCCTACACAGCAGCCAATGAAAATGTTCTTACACAGCAGCCAGATTGTGACATCACAGGGATGCTCTGTGATGTCACAATCTGGCTGCTGTGTAGGAACATTTTCATTGGCTGCTGTGTAGGAACATCCTCAATGGCTGCTGTGTAGGAACATCTTCATGTGCAGGAACATCTTCATCGTCCAGGAAGGGTATAAAAGGGGGCCGCGCCGCCCTGAGAGTCACTAGATAGATAGATAGATAGAGATAGAGACATATAGATAGATAGATAGATAGATAGATAGATAGATAGATAGAGAGAGAGATAGATAGATAGATAGATAGATAGATAGATAGATAGATAGATAGATAGATAGATAGATAGATAGATAGATAGATAGACACAGCAGCCAATGAGACTGTTCCTACACAGCAGCCAATGAAGATGTTCCTACACAGCAGCCATTGAGGATGTTCCTACACAGCAGCCAATGAAAATGTTCTTACACAGCAGCCAGATTGTGACATCACAGGGATGCTCTGTGATGTCACAATCTGGCTGCTGTGTAGGAACATTTTCATTGGCTGCTGTGTAGGAACATCCTCAATGGCTGCTGTGTAGGAACATCTTCATGTGCAGGAACATCTTCATCGTCCAGGAAGGGTATAAAAGGGGGCCGCGCCGCCCTGAGAGTCACTAGATAGATAGATAGAGATAGAGACATATAGATAGATAGATAGATAGATAGATAGATAGATAGATAGATAGATAGATAGATAGATAGATAGATAGATAGATAGATAGATAGATAGATAGATAGATAGATAGATAGATAGATAGATAGATAGATAGACACAGCAGCCAATGAGACTGTTCCTACACAGCAGCCAATGAAGATGTTCCTACACAGCAGCCATTGAGGATGTTCCTACACAGCAGCCAATGAAAATGTTCTTACACAGCAGCCAGATTGTGACATCACAGGGATGCTCTGTGATGTCACAATCTGGCTGCTGTGTAGGAACATTTTCATTGGCTGCTGTGTAGGAACATCCTCAATGGCTGCTGTGTAGGAACATCTTCATGTGCAGGAACATCTTCATCGTCCAGGAAGGGTATAAAAGGGGGCCGCGCCGCCCTGAGAGTCACTAGATAGATAGATAGAGATAGAGACATATAGATAGATAGATAGATAGATAGATAGATAGATAGATAGATAGATAGATAGATAGATAGATAGATAGATAGATAGATAGATAGATAGATAGATAGATAGATAGATAGATAGATAGATAGACACAGCAGCCAATGAGACTGTTCCTACACAGCAGCCAATGAAGATGTTCCTACACAGCAGCCATTGAGGATGTTCCTACACAGCAGCCAATGAAAATGTTCTTACACAGCAGCCAGATTGTGACATCACAGGGATGCTCTGTGATGTCACAATCTGGCTGCTGTGTAGGAACATTTTCATTGGCTGCTGTGTAGGAACATCCTCAATGGCTGCTGTGTAGGAACATCTTCATGTGCAGGAACATCTTCATCGTCCAGGAAGGGTATAAAAGGGGGCCGCGCCGCCCTGAGAGTCCCTAGATAGATAGATAGAGATAGAGACATATAGATAGATAGATAGATAGATAGATAGATAGATAGATAGATAGATAGATAGATAGATAGATAGATAGATAGATAGATAGATAGATAGATAGACACAGCAGCCAATGAGACTGTTCCTACACAGCAGCCAATGAAGATGTTCCTACACAGCAGCCATTGAGGATGTTCCTACACAGCAGCCAATGAAAATGTTCTTACACAGCAGCCAGATTGTGACATCACAGGGATGCTCTGTGATGTCACAATCTGGCTGCTGTGTAGGAACATTTTCATTGGCTGCTGTGTAGGAACATCCTCAATGGCTGCTGTGTAGGAACATCTTCATGTGCAGGAACATCCTCATCGTCCAGGAAGGGTATAAAAGGGGGCCGCGCCGCCCTGAGAGTCACTAGATAGATAGATAGATAGAGATAGAGACATATAGATAGATAGATAGATAGATAGATAGATAGATAGATAGATAGATAGATAGATAGATAGATAGATAGATAGATAGATAGATAGATAGATAGATAGATAGATAGATAGACACAGCAGCCAATGAGACTGTTCCTACACAGCAGCCAATGAAGATGTTCCTACACAGCAGCCATTGAGGATGTTCCTACACAGCAGCCAATGAAAATGTTCTTACACAGCAGCCAGATTGTGACATTACAGGGATGCTCTTTGATGTCACAATCTGGCTGCTGTGTAGGAACATTTTCATTGGCTGCTGTGTAGGAACATCCTCAATGGCTGCTGTGTAGGAACATCTTCATGTGCAGGAACATCTTCATCGTCCAGGAAGGGTATAAAAGGGGGCCGCGCCGCCCTGAGAGTCACTAGATAGATAGATAGATAGAGATAGAGACATATAGATAGATAGATAGATAGATAGATAGATAGATAGATAGATAGATAGATAGATAGATAGATAGATAGATAGATAGATAGATAGATAGATAGATAGATAGATAGATAGACACAGCAGCCAATGAGACTGTTCCTACACAGCAGCCAATGAAGATGTTCCTACACAGCAGCCATTGAGGATGTTCCTACACAGCAGCCAATGAAAATGTTCTTACACAGCAGCCAGATTGTGACATCACAGGGATGCTCTGTGATGTCACAATCTGGCTGCTGTGTAGGAACATTTTCATTGGCTGCTGTGTAGGAACATCCTCAATGGCTGCTGTGTAGGAACATCTTCATGTGCAGGAACATCTTCATCGTCCAGGAAGGGTATAAAAGGGGGCCGCGCCGCCCTGAGAGTCACTAGATAGATAGATAGAGATAGAGACATATAGATAGATAGATAGATAGATAGATAGATAGATAGATAGATAGATAGATAGATAGATAGATAGATAGATAGATAGACACAGCAGCCAATGAGACTGTTCCTACACAGCAGCCAATGAAGATGTTCCTACACAGCAGCCATTGAGGATGTTCCTACACAGCAGCCAATGAAAATGTTCTTACACAGCAGCCAGATTGTGACATCACAGGGATGCTCTGTGATGTCACAATCTGGCTGCTGTGTAGGAACATTTTCATTGGCTGCTGTGTAGGAACATCCTCAATGGCTGCTGTGTAGGAACATCTTCATGTGCAGGAACATCTTCATCGTCCAGGAAGGGTATAAAAGGGGGCCGCGCCGCCCTGAGAGTCCCTAGATAGATAGATAGAGATAGAGACATATAGATAGATAGATAGATAGATAGATAGATAGATAGATAGATAGATAGATAGATAGATAGATAGATAGATAGATAGATAGATAGATAGATAGATAGATAGATAGATAGATAGACACAGCAGCCAATGAGACTGTTCCTACACAGCAGCCAATGAAGATGTTCCTACACAGCAGCCATTGAGGATGTTCCTACACAGCAGCCAATGAAAATGTTCTTACACAGCAGCCAGATTGTGACATCACAGGGATGCTCTGTGATGTCACAATCTGGCTGCTGTGTAGGAACATTTTCATTGGCTGCTGTGTAGGAACATCCTCAATGGCTGCTGTGTAGGAACATCTTCATGTGCAGGAACATCCTCATCGTCCAGGAAGGGTATAAAAGGGGGCCGCGCCGCCCTGAGAGTCACTAGATAGATAGATAGATAGAGATAGAGACATATAGATAGATAGATAGATAGATAGATAGATAGATAGATAGATAGATAGATAGACACAGCAGCCAATGAGACTGTTCCTACACAGCAGCCAATGAAGATGTTCCTACACAGCAGCCATTGAGGATGTTCCTACACAGCAGCCAATGAAAATGTTCTTACACAGCAGCCAGATTGTGA
>NW_028176285.1:300000-312500 GCF_949987555.1 Borostomias antarcticus
TTCATCGTCCAGGAAGGGTATAAAAGGGGGCCGCGCCGCCCTGAGAGTCACTAGATAGATAGATAGATAGATAGAGATAGAGACATATAGATAGATAGATAGATAGATAGATAGATAGATAGATAGATAGATAGATAGATAGATAGATAGATAGATAGATAGATAGATAGACACAGCAGCCAATGAGACTGTTCCTACACAGCAGCCAATGAAGATGTTCCTACACAGCAGCCATTGAGGATGTTCCTACACAGCAGCCAATGAAAATGTTCTTACACAGCAGCCAGATTGTGACATCACAGGGATGCTCTGTGATGTCACAATCTGGCTGCTGTGTAGGAACATTTTCATTGGCTGCTGTGTAGGAACATCCTCAATGGCTGCTGTGTAGGAACATCTTCATGTGCAGGAACATCTTCATCGTCCAGGAAGGGTATAAAAGGGGGCCGCGCCGCCCTGAGAGTCACTAGATAGATAGATAGAGATAGAGACATATAGATAGATAGATAGATAGATAGATAGATAGATAGATAGATAGATAGATAGATAGACACAGCAGCCAATGAGACTGTTCCTACACAGCAGCCAATGAAGATGTTCCTACACAGCAGCCATTGAGGATGTTCCTACACAGCAGCCAATGAAAATGTTCTTACACAGCAGCCAGATTGTGACATCACAGGGATGCTCTGTGATGTCACAATCTGGCTGCTGTGTAGGAACATTTTCATTGGCTGCTGTGTAGGAACATCCTCAATGGCTGCTGTGTAGGAACATCTTCATGTGCAGGAACATCTTCATCGTCCAGGAAGGGTATAAAAGGGGGCCGCGCCGCCCTGAGAGTCACTAGATAGATAGATAGAGATAGAGACATATAGATAGATAGATAGATAGATAGATAGATAGATAGATAGATAGATAGATAGATAGATAGATAGATAGATAGATATATAGATAGATAGACACAGCAGCCAATGAGACTGTTCCTACACAGCAGCCAATGAAGATGTTCCTACACAGCAGCCATTGAGGATGTTCCTACACAGCAGCCAATGAAAATGTTCTTACACAGCAGCCAGATTGTGACATCACAGGGATGCTCTGTGATGTCACAATCTGGCTGCTGTGTAGGAACATTTTCATTGGCTGCTGTGTAGGAACATCCTCAATGGCTGCTGTGTAGGAACATCTTCATGTGCAGGAACATCTTCACCGTCCAGGAAGGGTATAAAAGGGGGCCGCGCCGCCCTGAGAGTCCCTAGATAGCTGGATAGAGATAGAGACATATAGATAGATAGATAGATAGATAGATAGATAGATAGATAGATAGATAGATAGATAGATAGATAGATAGATAGATAGATAGATAGATAGATAGATAGATAGACACAGCAGCCAATGAGACTGTTCCTACACAGCAGCCAATGAAAATGTTCCTACACAGCAGCCATTGAGGATGTTCCTACACAGCAGCCAATGAAAATGTTCTTACACAGCAGCCAGATTGTGACATCACAGGGATGCTCTGTGATGTCACAATCTGGCTGCTGTGTAGGAACATTTTCATTGGCTGCTGTGTAGGAACATCCTCAATGGCTGCTGTGTAGGAACATCTTCATGTGCAGGAACATCTTCATCGTCCAGGAAGGGTATAAAAGGGGGCCGCGCCGCCCTGAGAGTCACTAGATAGATAGATAGATAGAGATAGAGACATATAGATAGATAGATAGATAGATAGATAGATAGATAGATAGATAGATAGATAGATAGATAGATAGATAGATAGATAGACAGATAGACACAGCAGCCAATGAGACTGTTCCTACACAGCAGCCAATGAAGATGTTCCTACACAGCAGCCATTGAGGATGTTCCTACACAGCAGCCAATGAAAATGTTCTTACACAGCAGCCAGATTGTGACATCACAGGGATGCTCTGTGATGTCACAATCTGGCTGCTGTGTAGGAACATTTTCATTGGCTGCTGTGTAGGAACATCCTCAATGGCTGCTGTGTAGGAACATCTTCATGTGCAGGAACATCTTCATCGTCCAGGAAGGGTATAAAAGGGGGCCGCGCCGCCCTGAGAGTCACTAGATAGATAGATAGAGATAGAGACATATAGATAGATAGATAGATAGATAGATAGATAGATAGATAGATAGATAGATAGATAGATAGATAGATAGATAGACACAGCAGCCAATGAGACTGTTCCTACACAGCAGCCAATGAAGATGTTCCTACACAGCAGCCATTGAGGATGTTCCTACACAGCAGCCAATGAAAATGTTCTTACACAGCAGCCAGATTGTGACATCACAGGGATGCTCTGTGATGTCACAATCTGGCTGCTGTGTAGGAACATTTTCATTGGCTGCTGTGTAGGAACATCCTCAATGGCTGCTGTGTAGGAACATCTTCATGTGCAGGAACATCTTCATCGTCCAGGAAGGGTATAAAAGGGGGCCGCGCCGCCCTGAGAGTCACTAGATAGATAGATAGAGATAGAGACATATAGATAGATAGATAGATAGATAGATAGATAGATAGATAGATAGATAGATAGATAGATAGATAGATAGATAGATAGATAGATAGATAGATAGATAGACACAGCAGCCAATGAGACTGTTCCTACACAGCAGCCAATGAAGATGTTCCTACACAGCAGCCATTGAGGATGTTCCTACACAGCAGCCAATGAAAATGTTCTTAAACAGCAGCCAGATTGTGACATCACAGGGATGCTCTGTGATGTCACAATCTGGCTGCTGTGTAGGAACATTTTCATTGGCTGCTGTGTAGGAACATCCTCAATGGCTGCTGTGTAGGAACATCTTCATGTGCAGGAACATCTTCATCGTCCAGGAAGGGTATAAAAGGGGGCCGCGCCGCCCTGAGAGTCCCTAGTTAGATAGATAGAGATAGAGACATATAGATAGATAGATAGATAGATAGATAGATAGATAGATAGATAGATAGATAGATAGATAGATAGATAGATAGATAGATAGATAGAAAGATAGATAGATAGATAGATAGATAGATAGACACAGCAGCCAATGAGACTGTTCCTACACAGCAGCCAATGAAGATGTTCCTACACAGCAGCCATTGAGGATGTTCCTACACAGCAGCCAATGAAAATGTTCTTACACAGCAGCCAGATTGTGACATCACAGGGATGCTCTGTGATGTCACAATCTGGCTGCTGTGTAGGAACATTTTCATTGGCTGCTGTGTAGGAACATCCTCAATGGCTGCTGTGTAGGAACATCTTCATGTGCAGGAACATCTTCATCGTCCAGGAAGGGTATAAAAGGGGGCCGCGCCGCCCTGAGAGTCACTAGATAGATAGATAGAGATAGAGACATATAGATAGATAGATAGATAGATAGATAGATAGATAGATAGATAGATAGATAGATAGATAGATAGATAGATAGATAGATAGATAGATAGATAGATAGATACAGCAGCCAATGAGACTGTTCCTACACAGCAGCCAATGAAGATGTTCCTACACAGCAGCCATTGAGGATGTTCCTACACAGCAGCCAATGAAAATGTTCTTACACAGCAGCCAGATTGTGACATCACAGGGATGCTCTGTGATGTCACAATCTGGCTGCTGTGTAGGAACATTTTCATTGGCTGCTGTGTAGGAACATCCTCAATGGCTGCTGTGTAGGAACATCTTCATCGTCCAGGAAGGGTATAAAAGGGGGCCGCGCCGCCCTGAGAGTCACTAGATAGATAGATAGATAGAGATAGAGACATATAGATAGATAGATAGATAGATAGATAGATAGATAGATAGATAGATAGATAGATAGATAGATAGATAGATAGATAGATAGATAGATAGACACAGCAGCCAATGAGACTGTTCCTACACAGCAGCCAATGAAGATGTTCCTACACAGCAGCCATTGAGGATGTTCCTACACAGCAGCCAATGAAAATGTTCTTACACAGCAGCCAGATTGTGACATCACAGGGATGCTCTGTGATGTCACAATCTGGCTGCTGTGTAGGAACATTTTCATTGGCTGCTGTGTAGGAACATCCTCAATGGCTGCTGTGTAGGAACATCTTCATGTGCAGGAACATCTTCACCGTCCAGGAAGGGTATAAAAGGGGGCCGCGCCGCCCTGAGAGTCCCTAGATAGATAGATAGAGATAGAGACATATAGATAGATAGATAGATAGATAGATAGATAGATAGAAAGATAGATAGATAGATAGATAGATAGATAGATAGATAGATAGATAGATAGATAGATAGATAGATAGATAGATAGATAGATAGATAGATAGATAGATAGATAGATAGACACAGCAGCCAATGAGACTGTTCCTACACAGCAGCCAATGAAGATGTTCCTACACAGCAGCCATTGAGGATGTTCCTACACAGCAGCCAATGAAAATGTTCTTACACAGCAGCCAGATTGTGACATCACAGGGATGCTCTGTGATGTCACAATCTGGCTGCTGTGTAGGAACATTTTCATTGGCTGCTGTGTAGGAACATCCTCAATGGCTGCTGTGTAGGAACATCTTCATGTGCAGGAACATCTTCATCGTCCAGGAAGGGTATAAAAGGGGGCCGCGCCGCCCTGAGAGTCACTAGATAGATAGATAGAGATAGAGACATATAGATAGATAGATAGATAGATAGATAGATAGATAGATAGATAGATAGATAGATAGATAGATAGATAGATAGATAGATAGATAGATAGATAGATAGATAGATAGACACAGCAGCCAATGAGACTGTTCCTACACAGCAGCCAATGAAGATGTTCCTACACAGCAGCCATTGAGGATGTTCCTACACAGCAGCCAATGAAAATGTTCTTAAACAGCAGCCAGATTGTGACATCACAGGGATGCTCTGTGATGTCACAATCTGGCTGCTGTGTAGGAACATTTTCATTGGCTGCTGTGTAGGAACATCCTCAATGGCTGCTGTGTAGGAACATCTTCATGTGCAGGAACATCTTCATCGTCCAGGAAGGGTATAAAAGGGGGCCGCGCCGCCCTGAGAGTCCCTAGTTAGATAGATAGAGATAGAGACATATAGATAGATAGATAGATAGATAGATAGATAGATAGATAGATAGATAGATAGATAGATAGATAGATAGATAGATAGATAGATAGATAGATAGAAAGATAGATAGATAGATAGATAGATAGACACAGCAGCCAATGAGACTGTTCCTACACAGCAGCCAATGAAGATGTTCCTACACAGCAGCCATTGAGGATGTTCCTACACAGCAGCCAATGAAAATGTTCTTACACAGCAGCCAGATTGTGACATCACAGGGATGCTCTGTGATGTCACAATCTGGCTGCTGTGTAGGAACATTTTCATTGGCTGCTGTGTAGGAACATCCTCAATGGCTGCTGTGTAGGAACATCTTCATGTGCAGGAACATCTTCATCGTCCAGGAAGGGTATAAAAGGGGGCCGCGCCGCCCTGAGAGTCACTAGATAGATAGATAGAGATAGAGACATATAGATAGATAGATAGATAGATAGATAGATAGATAGATAGATAGATAGATAGATAGATAGATAGATAGATAGATAGATAGATAGATAGATACAGCAGCCAATGAGACTGTTCCTACACAGCAGCCAATGAAGATGTTCCTACACAGCAGCCATTGAGGATGTTCCTACACAGCAGCCAATGAAAATGTTCTTACACAGCAGCCAGATTGTGACATCACAGGGATGCTCTGTGATGTCACAATCTGGCTGCTGTGTAGGAACATTTTCATTGGCTGCTGTGTAGGAACATCCTCAATGGCTGCTGTGTAGGAACATCTTCATCGTCCAGGAAGGGTATAAAAGGGGGCCGCGCCGCCCTGAGAGTCACTAGATAGATAGATAGATAGAGATAGAGACATATAGATAGATAGATAGATAGATAGATAGATAGATAGATAGATAGATAGATAGATAGATAGATAGATAGATAGATAGATAGATAGATAGATAGATAGATAGATAGACACAGCAGCCAATGAGACTGTTCCTACACAGCAGCCAATGAAGATGTTCCTACACAGCAGCCATTGAGGATGTTCCTACACAGCAGCCAATGAAAATGTTCTTACACAGCAGCCAGATTGTGACATCACAGGGATGCTCTGTGATGTCACAATCTGGCTGCTGTGTAGGAACATTTTCATTGGCTGCTGTGTAGGAACATCCTCAATGGCTGCTGTGTAGGAACATCTTCATGTGCAGGAACATCTTCACCGTCCAGGAAGGGTATAAAAGGGGGCCGCGCCGCCCTGAGAGTCCCTAGATAGATAGATAGAGATAGAGACATATAGATAGATAGATAGATAGATAGATAGAAAGATAGATAGATAGATAGATAGATAGATAGATAGATAGATAGATAGATAGATAGATAGATAGATAGATAGACACAGCAGCCAATGAGACTGTTCCTACACAGCAGCCAATGAAGATGTTCCTACACAGCAGCCATTGAGGATGTTCCTACACAGCAGCCAATGAAAATGTTCTTACACAGCAGCCAGATTGTGACATCACAGGGATGCTCTGTGATGTCACAATCTGGCTGCTGTGTAGGAACATTTTCATTGGCTGCTGTGTAGGAACATCCTCAATGGCTGCTGTGTAGGAACATCTTCATGTGCAGGAACATCTTCATCGTCCAGGAAGGGTATAAAAGGGGGCCGCGCCGCCCTGAGAGTCACTAGATAGATAGATAGAGATAGAGACATATAGATAGATAGATAGATAGATAGATAGATAGATAGATAGATAGATAGATAGATAGATAGATAGATAGATAGATAGATAGACACAGCAGCCAATGAGACTGTATCTACACAGCAGCCAATGAAGATGTTCCTACACAGCAGCCATTGAGGATGTTCCTACACAGCAGCCAATGAAAATGTTCTTACACAGCAGCCAGATTGTGACATCACAGGGATGCTCTGTGATGTCACAATCTGGCTGCTGTGTAGGAACATTTTCATTGGCTGCTGTGTAGGAACATCCTCAATGGCTGCTGTGTAGGAACATCTTCATGTGCAGGAACATCTTCATCGTCCAGGAAGGGTATAAAAGGGGGCCGCGCCGCCCTGAGAGTCACTAGATAGATAGATAGAGATAGAGACATATAGATAGATAGATAGATAGATAGATAGATAGATAGATAGATAGATAGATAGATAGATAGATAGATAGATAGATAGATAGATAGATAGATAGATAGATAGATAGACACAGCAGCCAATGAGACTGTTCCTACACAGCAGCCAATGAAGATGTTCCTACACAGCAGCCATTGAGGATGTTCCTACACAGCAGCCAATGAAAATGTTCTTACACAGCAGCCAGATTGTGACATCACAGGGATGCTCTGTGATGTCACAATCTGGCTGCTGTGTAGGAACATTTTCATTGGCTGCTGTGTAGGAACATCCTCAATGGCTGCTGTGTAGGAACATCTTCATGTGCAGGAACATCTTCATCGTCCAGGAAGGGTATAAAAGGGGGCCGCGCCGCCCTGAGAGTCACTAGATAGATAGATAGAGATAGAGACATATAGATAGATAGATAGATAGATAGATAGATAGATAGATAGATAGATAGATAGATAGATAGATAGATAGATAGATAGATAGATAGATAGATAGATAGACACAGCAGCCAATGAGACTGTTCCTACACAGCAGCCAATGAAGATGTTCCTACACAGCAGCCATTGAGGATGTTCCTACACAGCAGCCAATGAAAATGTTCTTAAACAGCAGCCAGATTGTGACATCACAGGGATGCTCTGTGATGTCACAATCTGGCTGCTGTGTAGGAACATTTTCATTGGCTGCTGTGTAGGAACATCCTCAATGGCTGCTGTGTAGGAACATCTTCATGTGCAGGAACATCTTCATCGTCCAGGAAGGGTATAAAAGGGGGCCGCGCCGCCCTGAGAGTCCCTAGTTAGATAGATAGAGATAGAGACATATAGATAGATAGATAGATAGATAGATAGATAGATAGATAGATAGATAGATAGATAGATAGATAGATAGATAGATAGATAGATAGATAGATAGATAGAAAGATAGATAGATAGATAGATAGATAGATAGACACAGCAGCCAATGAGACTGTTCCTACACAGCAGCCAATGAAGATGTTCCTACACAGCAGCCATTGAGGATGTTCCTACACAGCAGCCAATGAAAATGTTCTTACACAGCAGCCAGATTGTGACATCACAGGGATGCTCTGTGATGTCACAATCTGGCTGCTGTGTAGGAACATTTTCATTGGCTGCTGTGTAGGAACATCCTCAATGGCTGCTGTGTAGGAACATCTTCATGTGCAGGAACATCTTCATCGTCCAGGAAGGGTATAAAAGGGGGCCGCGCCGCCCTGAGAGTCACTAGATAGATAGATAGAGATAGAGACATATAGATAGATAGATAGATAGATAGATAGATAGATAGATAGATAGATAGATAGATAGATAGATAGATAGATAGATAGATAGATAGATAGATAGATAGATAGATAGATACAGCAGCCAATGAGACTGTTCCTACACAGCAGCCAATGAAGATGTTCCTACACAGCAGCCATTGAGGATGTTCCTACACAGCAGCCAATGAAAATGTTCTTACACAGCAGCCAGATTGTGACATCACAGGGATGCTCTGTGATGTCACAATCTGGCTGCTGTGTAGGAACATTTTCATTGGCTGCTGTGTAGGAACATCCTCAATGGCTGCTGTGTAGGAACATCTTCATCGTCCAGGAAGGGTATAAAAGGGGGCCGCGCCGCCCTGAGAGTCACTAGATAGATAGATAGATAGAGATAGAGACATATAAATAGATAGATAGATAGATAGATAGATAGATAGATAGATAGATAGATAGATAGATAGATAGATAGATAGATAGATAGATAGACACAGCAGCCAATGAGACTGTTCCTACACAGCAGCCAATGAAGATGTTCCTACACAGCAGCCATTGAGGATGTTCCTACACAGCAGCCAATGAAAATGTTCTTACACAGCAGCCAGATTGTGACATCACAGGGATGCTCTGTGATGTCACAATCTGGCTGCTGTGTAGGAACATTTTCATTGGCTGCTGTGTAGGAACATCCTCAATGGCTGCTGTGTAGGAACATCTTCATGTGCAGGAACATCTTCACCGTCCAGGAAGGGTATAAAAGGGGGCCGCGCCGCCCTGAGAGTCCCTAGATAGATAGATAGAGATAGAGACATATAGATAGATAGATAGATAGATAGATAGATAGAAAGATAGATAGATAGATAGATAGATAGATAGATAGATAGATAGACACAGCAGCCAATGAGACTGTTCCTACACAGCAGCCAATGAAGATGTTCCTACACAGCAGCCATTGAGGATGTTCCTACACAGCAGCCAATGAAAATGTTCTTACACAGCAGCCAGATTGTGACATCACAGGGATGCTCTGTGATGTCACAATCTGGCTGCTGTGTAGGAACATTTTCATTGGCTGCTGTGTAGGAACATCCTCAATGGCTGCTGTGTAGGAACATCTTCATGTGCAGGAACATCTTCATCGTCCAGGAAGGGTATAAAAGGGGGCCGCGCCGCCCTGAGAGTCACTAGATAGATAGATAGAGATAGAGACATATAGATAGATAGATAGATAGATAGATAGATAGATAGATAGATAGATAGATAGACACAGCAGCCAATGAGACTGTTCCTACACAGCAGCCAATGAAGATGTTCCTACACAGCAGCCATTGAGGATGTTCCTACACAGCAGCCAATGAAAATGTTCTTACACAGCAGCCAGATTGTGACATCACAGGGATGCTCTGTGATGTCACAATCTGGCTGCTGTGTAGGAACATTTTCATTGGCTGCTGTGTAGGAACATCCTCAATGGCTGCTGTGTAGGAACATCTTCATGTGCAGGAACATCTTCATCGTCCAGGAAGGGTATAAAAGGGGGCCGCGCCGCCCTGAGAGTCACTAGATAGATAGATAGATAGAGATAGAGACATATAGATAGATAGATAGATAGATAGATAGATAGATAGATAGATAGATAGATAGATAGATAGATAGATAGATAGATAGATAGATAGATAGATAGATAGATAGATAGACACAGCAGCCAATGAGACTGTATCTACACAGCAGCCAATGAAGATGTTCCTACACAGCAGCCATTGAGGATGTTCCTACACAGCAGCCAATGAAAATGTTCTTACACAGCAGCCAGATTGTGACATCACAGGGATGCTCTGTGATGTCACAATCTGGCTGCTGTGTAGGAACATTTTCATTGGCTGCTGTGTAGGAACATCCTCAATGGCTGCTGTGTAGGAACATCTTCATGTGCAGGAACATCTTCATCGTCCAGGAAGGGTATAAAAGGGGGCCGCGCCGCCCTGAGAGTCACTAGATAGATAGATAGATAGATAGAGATAGAGACATATAGATAGATAGATAGATAGATAGATAGATAGATAGATAGATAGATAGATAGATAGATAGATAGATAGATAGACACAGCAGCCAATGAGACTGTTCCTACACAGCAGCCAATGAAGATGTTCCTAAACAGCAGCCATTGAGGATGTTCCTACACAGCAGCCAATGAAAATGTTCTTACACAGCAGCCAGATTGTGACATCACAGGGATGCTCTGTGATGTCACAATCTGGCTGCTGTGTAGGAACATTTTCATTGGCTGCTGTGTAGGAACATCCTCAATGGCTGCTGTGTAGGAACATCTTCATGTGCAGGAACATCTTCATCGTCCAGGAAGGGTATAAAAGGGGGCCGCGCCGCCCTGAGAGTCACTAGATAGATAGATAGAGATAGATAGATAGATAGATAGATAGATAGATAGATAGATAGATAGATAGATAGATAGATAGATAGATAGATAGATAGATAGATAGATAGATAGATAGATAGATAGATAGATAGACACAGCAGCCAATGAGACTGTTCCTACACAGCAGCCAATGAAGATGTTCCTACACAGCAGCCATTGAGGATGTTCCTACACAGCAGCCAATGAAAATGTTCTTACACAGCAGCCAGATTGTGACATCACAGGGATGCTCTGTGATGTCACAATCTGGCTGCTGTGTAGGAACATTTTCATTGGCTGCTGTGTAGGAACATCCTCAATGGCTGCTGTGTAGGAACATCTTCATGTGCAGGAACATCTTCATCGTCCAGGAAGGGTATAAAAGGGGGCCGCGCCGCCCTGAGAGTCACTAGATAGATAGATAGAGATAGAGACATATAGATAGATAGATAGATAGATAGATAGATAGATAGATAGATAGATAGATAGATATATAGATAGATAGATAGATAGATAGATAGATAGATAGATAGATAGATAGATAGATAGATAGATAGATAGATAGATAGATAGACACAGCAGCCAATGAGACTGTTCCTACACAGCAGCCAATGAAGATGTTCCTACACAGCAGCCATTGAGGATGTTCCTACACAGCAGCCAATGAAAATGTTCTTACACAGCAGCCAGATTGTGACATCACAGGGATGCTCTGTGATGTCACAATCTGGCTGCTGTGTAGGAACATTTTCATTGGCTGCTGTGTAGGAACATCCTCAATGGCTGCTGTGTAGGAACATCTTCATGTGCAGGAACATCTTCATCGTCCAGGAAGGGTATAAAAGGGGGCCGCGCCGCCCTGAGAGTCACTAGATAGATAGATAGATAGAGATAGAGACATATAGATAGATAGATAGATAGATAGATAGATAGATAGATAGATAGATAGATAGATAGATAGATAGATAGATAGATAGATAGATAGATAGATAGATAGATAGACACAGCAGCCAATGAGACTGTTCCTACACAGCAGCCAATGAAGATGTTCCTACACAGCAGCCATTGAGGATGTTCCTACACAGCAGCCAATGAAAATGTTCTTACACAGCAGCCAGATTGTGACATCACAGGGATGCTCTGTGATGTCACAATCTGGCTGCTGTGTAGGAACATTTTCATTGGCTGCTGTGTAGGAACATCCTCAATGGCTGCTGTGTAGGAACATCTTCATGTGCAGGAACATCTTCATCGTCCAGGAAGGGTATAAAAGGGGGCCGCGCCGCCCTGAGAGTCACTAGATAGATAGATAGAGATAGAGACATATAGATAGATAGATAGATAGATAGATAGATAGATAGATAGATAGATAGATAGATAGATAGATAGATAGATAGATAGATAGATAGATAGATAGATAGACACAGCAGCCAATGAGACTGTTCCTACACAGCAGCCAATGAAGATGTTCCTACACAGCAGCCATTGAGGATGTTCCTACACAGCAGCCAATGAAAATGTTCTTACACAGCAGCCAGATTGTGACATCACAGGGATACTCTGTGATGTCACAATCTGGCTGCTGTG
>NW_028176285.1:352500-355000 GCF_949987555.1 Borostomias antarcticus
AGATAGACACAGCAGCCAATGAGACTGTTCCTACACAGCAGCCAATGAAGATGTTCCTACACAGCAGCCATTGAGGATGTTCCTACACAGCAGCCAATGAAAATGTTCTTACACAGCAGCCAGATTGTGACATCACAGGGATGCTCTGTGATGTCACAATCTGGCTGCTGTGTAGGAACATCCTCAATGGCTGCTGTGTAGGAACATCTTCATGTGCAGGAACATCTTCATCGTCCAGGAAGGGTATAAAAGGGGGCCGCGCCGCCCTGAGAGTCACTAGATAGATAGATAGATAGAGATAGAGATAGAGACATATAGATAGATAGATAGATAGATAGATAGATAGATAGATAGATAGATAGATAGATAGATAGATAGATAGATAGATAGATAGATAGATAGATAGATAGATAGATAGATAGATAGATAGACACAGCAGCCAATGAGACTGTTCCTACACAGCAGCCAATGAAGATGTTCCTACACAGCAGCCATTGAGGATGTTCCTACACAGCAGCCAATGAAAATGTTCTTACACAGCAGCCAGATTGTGACATCACAGGGATGCTCTGTGATGTCACAATCTGGCTGCTGTGTAGGAACATTTTCATTGGCTGCTGTGTAGGAACATCCTCAATGGCTGCTGTGTAGGAACATCTTCATGTGCAGGAACATCTTCATCGTCCAGGAAGGGTATAAAAGGGGGCCGCGCCGCCCTGAGAGTCACTAGATAGATAGATAGATAGAGATAGAGACATATAGATAGATAGATAGATAGATAGATAGATAGATAGAGAGAGAGAGAGAGAGAGAGAGAGAGAGAGAGAGATAGATAGATAGATAGATAGATAGATAGATAGATAGATAGATAGATAGATAGATAGACACAGCAGCCAATGAGACTGTTCCTACACAGCAGCCAATGAAGATGTTCCTACACAGCAGCCATTGAGGATGTTCCTACACAGCAGCCAATGAAAATGTTCTTACACAGCAGCCAGATTGTGACATCACAGGGATGCTCTGTGATGTCACAATCTGGCTGCTGTGTAGGAACATTTTCATTGGCTGCTGTGTAGGAACATCCTCAATGGCTGCTGTGTAGGAACATCTTCATGTGCAGGAACATCTTCATCGTCCAGGAAGGGTATAAAAGGGGGCCGCGCCGCCCTGAGAGTCACTAGATAGATAGATAGAGATAGAGACATATAGATAGATAGATAGATAGATAGATAGATAGATAGATAGATAGATAGATAGATAGATAGATAGATAGATAGATAGATAGATAGATAGATAGATAGATAGACACAGCAGCCAATAAGACTGTTCCTACACAGCAGCCAATGAAGATGTTCCTACACAGCAGCCATTGAGGATGTTCCTACACAGCAGCCAATGAAAATGTTCTTACACAGCAGCCAGATTGTGACATCACAGGGATGCTCTGTGATGTCACAATCTGGCTGCTGTGTAGGAACATTTTCATTGGCTGCTGTGTAGGAACATCCTCAATGGCTGCTGTGTAGGAACATCTTCATGTGCAGGAACATCTTCATCGTCCAGGAAGGGTATAAAAGGGGGCCGCGCCGCCCTGAGAGTCACTAGATAGATAGATAGATAGATAGAGATAGAGACATATAGATAGATAGATAGATAGATAGATAGATAGATAGATAGATAGATAGATAGATAGATAGATAGATAGATAGATAGATAGAGAGATAGATAGATAGATAGATAGATAGATAGATAGATAGATAGATAGATAGATAGATAGATAGATAGATAGATAGACACAGCAGCCAATGAGACTGTTCCTACACAGCAGCCAATGAAGATGTTCCTACACAGCAGCCATTGAGGATGTTCCTACACAGCAGCCAATGAAAATGTTCTTACACAGCAGCCAGATTGTGACATCACAGGGATGCTCTGTGATGTCACAATCTGGCTGCTGTGTAGGAACATTTTCATTGGCTGCTGTGTAGGAACATCCTCAATGGCTGCTGTGTAGGAACATCTTCATGTGCAGGAACATCTTCATCGTCCAGGAAGGGTATAAAAGGGGGCCGCGCCGCCCTGAGAGTCACTAGATAGATAGATAGAGATAGAGACAGATAGATAGATAGATAGATAGATAGATAGATAGATAGATAGATAGATAGATAGATAGATAGATAGATAGATAGATAGATAGATAGATAGACACAGCAGCCAATGAGACTGTTCCTACACAGCAGCCAATGAAGATGTTCCTACACAGCAGCCATTGAGGATGTTCCTACACAGCAGCCAATGAAAATGTTCTTACACAGCAGCCAGATTGTGACATCACAGGGATGCTCTGTGATGTCACAATCTGGCTGCTGTGTAGGAACATTTTCATTGGCTGCTGTGTAGGAACATCCTCAATGGCTGCTGTGTAGGAACATCTTCATGTGCAGGAACATCTTCATCGTCCAGGAAGGGTATAAAAGGGGGCCGCGCCGCCCTGAGA
>NW_028176285.1:360000-362500 GCF_949987555.1 Borostomias antarcticus
ATAGAGATAGAGACAGATAGATAGATAGATAGATAGATAGATAGACACAGCAGCCAATGAGACTGTTCCTACACAGCAGCCAATGAAGATGTTCCTACACAGCAGCCATTGAGGATGTTCCTACACAGCAGCCAATGAAAATGTTCTTACACAGCAGCCAGATTGTGACATCACAGGGATGCTCTGTGATGTCACAATCTGGCTGCTGTGTAGGAACATTTTCATTGGCTGCTGTGTAGGAACATCCTCAATGGCTGCTGTGTAGGAACATCTTCATGTGCAGGAACATCTTCATCGTCCAGGAAGGGTATAAAAGGGGGCCGCGCCGCCCTGAGAGTCACTAGATAGATAGATAGAGATAGAGACATATAGATAGATAGATAGATAGATAGATAGATAGATAGATAGATAGATAGATAGATAGATAGATAGATAGATAGATAGATAGATAGATAGATAGATAGATAGATAGATAGATAGATAGATAGAGAGATAGATAGATAGATAGATAGATAGACACAGCAGCCAATGAGACTGTTCCTACACAGCAGCCAATGAAGATGTTCCTACACAGCAGCCATTGAGGATGTTCCTACACAGCAGCCAATTAAAATGTTCTTACACAGCAGCCAGATTGTGACATCACAGGGATACTCTGTGATGTCACAATCTGGCTGCTGTGTAGGAACATTTTCATTGGCTGCTGTGTAGGAACATCCTCAATGGCTGCTGTGTAGGAACATCTTCATGTGCAGGAACATCTTCATCGTCCAGGAAGGGTATAAAAGGAGGCCGCGCCGCCCTGAGAGTCACTAGATAGATAGATAGATAGAGATAGAGACATATAGATAGATAGATAGAGAGAGAGAGAGAGAGAGAGAGAGATAGATAGATAGATAGATAGATAGATAGATAGATAGATAGATAGATAGATAGATAGATAGATAGACACAGCAGCCAATGAGACTGTTCCTACACAGCAGCCAATGAAGATGTTCCTACACAGCAGCCATTGAGGAACATCCTCAATGGCTGCTGTGTAGGAACATCTTCATGTGCAGGAACATCTTCATCGTCCAGGAAGGGTATAAAAGGGGGCCGCGCCGCCCTGAGAGTCACTAGATAGATAGATAGAGATAGAGACATATAGATAGATAGATAGATAGATAGATAGATAGATAGATAGACACAGCAGCCAATGAGACTGTTCCTACACAGCAGCCAATGAAGATGTTCCTACACAGCAGCCATTGAGGATGTTCCTACACAGCAGCCAATGAAAATGTTCTTACACAGCAGCCAGATTGTGACATCACAGGGATACTCTGTGATGTCACAATCTGGCTGCTGTGTAGGAACATTTTCATTGGCTGCTGTGTAGGAACATCCTCAATGGCTGCTGTGTAGGAACATCTTCATGTGCAGGAACATCTTCATCGTCCAGGAAGGGTATAAAAGGGGGCCGCGCCGCCCTGAGAGTCCCTAGATAGATAGATAGAGATAGAGACATATAGATAGATAGATAGATAGATAGATAGATAGATAGATAGATATATAGATAGATAGATAGATAGATAGATAGATAGATAGATAGATAGATAGATAGATAGATAGATAGATAGATAGACACAGCAGCCAATGAGACTGTTCCTACACAGCAGCCAATGAAGATGTTCCTACACATCAGCCATTGAGGATGTTCCTACACAGCAGCCAATGAAAATGTTCTTACACAGCAGCCAGATTGTGACATCACAGGGATGCTCTGTGATGTCACAATCTGGCTGCTGTGTAGGAACATTTTCATTGGCTGCTGTGTAGGAACATCCTCAATGGCTGATGTGTAGGAACATCTTCATGTGCAGGAACATCCTCATCGTCCAGGAAGGGTATAAAAGGGGGCCGCGCCGCCCTGAGAGTCATTAGATAGATAGATAGAGATAGAGACATATAGATAGATAGATAGATAGATAGATAGATAGATAGATAGATAGATAGATAGATAGACACAGCAGCCAATGAGACTGTTCCTACACAGCAGCCAATGAAGATGTTCCTACACAGCAGCCATTGAGGATGTTCCTACACAGCAGCCAATGAAAATGTTCTTACACAGCAGCCAGATTGTGACATCACAGGGATGCTCTGTGATGTCACAATCTGGCTGCTGTGTAGGAACATTTTCATTGGCTGCTGTGTAGGAACATCCTCAATGGCTGCTGTGTAGGAACATCTTCATGTGCAGGAACATCTTCATCGTCCAGGAAGGGTATAAAAGGGGGCCGCGCCGCCCTGAGAGTCACTAGATAGATAGATAGAGATAGAGACATATAGATAGATAGATAGATAGATAGATAGATATATAGATAGATAGATAGATAGATAGATAGATAGATAGATAGATAGATAGATAGATAGATAGATAGATAGATAGATAGATAGATAGATAGACACAGCAGCCAATGAGACTGTTCCTACACAGCAGCCAATGAAGATGTTC
>NW_028176285.1:370000-372500 GCF_949987555.1 Borostomias antarcticus
CATCACAGGGATACTCTGTGATGTCACAATCTGGCTGCTGTGTAGGAACATTTTCATTGGCTGCTGTGTAGGAACATCCTCAATGGCTGCTGTGTAGGAACATCTTCATGTGCAGGAACATCTTCATCGTCCAGGAAGGGTATAAAAGGGGGCCGCGCCGCCCTGAGAGTCACTAGATAGATAGATAGATAGATAGAGATAGAGACATATAGATAGATAGATAGATAGAGAGATAGATAGATAGATAGATAGATAGATAGATAGACACAGCAGCCAATGAGACTGTTCCTACACAGCAGCCAATGAAGATGTTCCTACACAGCAGCCATTGAGGATGTTCCTACACAGCAGCCAATGAAAATGTTCTTACACAGCAGCCAGATTGTGACATCACAGGGATACTCTGTGATGTCACAATCTGGCTGCTGTGTAGGAACATTTTCATTGGCTGCTGTGTAGGAACATCCTCAATGGCTGCTGTGTAGGAACATCTTCATGTGCAGGAACATCTTCATCGTCCAGGAAGGGTATAAAAGGGGGCCGCGCCGCCCTGAGAGTCACTAGATAGATAGATAGATAGAGATAGAGACATATAGATAGATAGATAGAGAGATAGATAGATAGATAGATAGATAGATAGATAGATAGATAGATAGATAGATAGATAGATAGATAGATAGATAGATAGACACAGCAGCCAATGAGACTGTTCCTACACAGCAGCCAATGAAGATGTTCCTACACAGCAGCCATTGAGGATGTTCCTACACAGCAGCCAATGAAAATGTTCTTACACAGCAGCCAGATTGTGACATCACAGGGATGCTCTGTGATGTCACAATCTGGCTGCTGTGTAGGAACATTTTCATTGGCTGCTGTGTAGGAACATCCTCAATGGCTGCTGTGTAGGAACATCTTCATGTGCAGGAACATCCTCATCGTCCAGGAAGGGTATAAAAGGGGGCCGCGCCGCCCTGAGAGTCACTAGATAGATAGATAGATAGATAGAGATAGAGACAGATAGATAGATAGATAGATAGATAGACACAGCAGCCAATGAGACTGTTCCTACACAGCAGCCAATGAAGATGTTCCTACACAGCAGCCATTGAGGATGTTCCTACACAGCAGCCAATGAAAATGTTCTTACACAGCAGCCAGATTGTGACATCACAGGGATGCTCTGTGATGTCACAATCTGGCTGCTGTGTAGGAACATTTTCATTGGCTGCTGTGTAGGAACATCCTCAATGGCTGCTGTGTAGGAACATCTTCATGTGCAGGAACATCTTCATCGTCCAGGAAGGGTATAAAAGGGGGCCGCGCCGCCCTGAGAGTCACTAGATAGATAGATAGAGATAGAGACATATAGATAGATAGATAGATAGATAGATAGATAGATAGATAGATAGATAGATAGATAGATAGATAGATAGATAGATAGATAGATAGATAGATAGAGAGATAGATAGATAGATAGATAGATAGACACAGCAGCCAATGAGACTGTTCCTACACAGCAGCCAATGAAGATGTTCCTACACAGCAGCCATTGAGGATGTTCCTACACAGCAGCCAATTAAAATGTTCTTACACAGCAGCCAGATTGTGACATCACAGGGATACTCTGTGATGTCACAATCTGGCTGCTGTGTAGTAACATTTTCATTGGCTGCTGTGTAGGAACATCCTCAATGGCTGCTGTGTAGGAACATCTTCATGTGCAGGAACATCTTCATCGTCCAGGAAGGGTATAAAAGGAGGCCGCGCCGCCCTGAGAGTCACTAGATAGATAGATAGATAGAGATAGAGACATATAGATAGATAGATAGATAGATAGATAGATAGATAGATAGATAGATAGATAGATAGATAGATAGATAGATAGATAGATAGATAGATAGATAGATAGATAGATAGATAGACACAGCAGCCAATGAGACTGTTCCTACACAGCAGCCAATGAAGATGTTCCTACACAGCAGCCATTGAGGATGTTCCTACACAGCAGCCAATGAAAATGTTCTTACACAGCAGCCAGATTGTGACATCACAGGGATACTCTGTGATGTCACAATCTGGCTGCTGTGTAGGAACATTTTCATTGGCTGCTGTGTAGGAACATCCTCAATGGCTGCTGTGTAGGAACATCTTCATGTGCAGGAACATCTTCATCGTCCAGGAAGGGTATAAAAGGGGGCCGCGCCGCCCTGAGAGTCACTAGATAGATAGATAGATAGAGATAGAGACATATAGATAGATAGATAGATAGATAGATAGATAGATAGAGAGATAGATAGATAGATAGATAGACACAGCAGCCAATGAGACTGTTCCTACACAGCAGCCAATGAAGATGTTCCTACACAGCAGCCATTGAGGATGTTCCTACACAGCAGCCAATGAAAATGTTCTTACACAGCAGCCAGATTGTGACATCACAGGGATACTCTGTGATGTCACAATCTGGCTGCTGTGTAGGAACATTTTCATTGGCTGC
>NW_028176285.1:377500-382500 GCF_949987555.1 Borostomias antarcticus
TCTTCATGTGCAGGAACATCTTCATCGTCCAGGAAGGGTATAAAAGGAGGCCGCGCCGCCCTGAGAGTCACTAGATAGATAGATAGATAGATAGAGATAGAGACATATAGATAGATAGATAGAGAGAGAGAGAGAGAGAGAGATAGATAGATAGATAGATAGATAGATAGATAGATAGATAGATAGATAGATAGATAGATAGATAGATAGATAGATAGATAGATAGATAGATAGATAGATAGATAGATAGATAGATAGATAGATAGACACAGCAGCCAATGAGACTGTTCCTACACAGCAGCCAATGAAGATGTTCCTACACAGCAGCCATTGAGGAACATCCTCAATGGCTGCTGTGTAGGAACATCTTCATGTGCAGGAACATCTTCATCGTCCAGGAAGGGTATAAAAGGGGGCCGCGCCGCCCTGAGAGTCACTAGATAGATAGATAGAGATAGAGACATATAGATAGATAGATAGATAGATAGATAGATAGATAGATAGATAGATAGACACAGCAGCCAATGAGACTGTTCCTACACAGCAGCCAATGAAGATGTTCCTACACAGCAGCCATTGAGGATGTTCCTACACAGCAGCCAATGAAAATGTTCTTACACAGCAGCCAGATTGTGACATCACAGGGATACTCTGTGATGTCACAATCTGGCTGCTGTGTAGGAACATTTTCATTGGCTGCTGTGTAGGAACATCCTCAATGGCTGCTGTGTAGGAACATCTTCATGTGCAGGAACATCTTCATCGTCCAGGAAGGGTATAAAAGGGGGCCGCGCCGCCCTGAGAGTCCCTAGATAGATAGATAGAGATAGAGACATATAGATAGATAGATAGATAGATAGATAGATAGATAGATAGATATATAGATAGATAGATAGATAGATAGATAGATAGATAGATAGATAGACACAGCAGCCAATGAGACTGTTCCTACACAGCAGCCAATGAAGATGTTCCTACACATCAGCCATTGAGGATGTTCCTACACAGCAGCCAATGAAAATGTTCTTACACAGCAGCCAGATTGTGACATCACAGGGATGCTCTGTGATGTCACAATCTGGCTGCTGTGTAGGAACATTTTCATTGGCTGCTGTGTAGGAACATCCTCAATGGCTGATGTGTAGGAACATCTTCATGTGCAGGAACATCCTCATCGTCCAGGAAGGGTATAAAAGGGGGCCGCGCCGCCCTGAGAGTCATTAGATAGATAGATAGAGATAGAGACATATAGATAGATAGATAGATAGATAGATAGATAGATAGATAGATAGATAGATAGACACAGCAGCCAATGAGACTGTTCCTACACAGCAGCCAATGAAGATGTTCCTACACATCAGCCATTGAGGATGTTCCTACACAGCAGCCAATGAAAATGTTCTTACACAGCAGCCAGATTGTGACATCACAGGGATGCTCTGTGATGTCACAATCTGGCTGCTGTGTAGGAACATTTTCATTGGCTGCTGTGTAGGAACATCCTCAATGGCTGCTGTGTAGGAACATCTTCATGTGCAGGAACATCTTCATCGTCCAGGAAGGGTATAAAAGGGGGCCGCGCCGCCCTGAGAGTCACTAGATAGATAGATAGAGATAGAGACATATAGATAGATAGATAGATAGATAGATAGATAGATAGATAGATAGATAGATAGATAGATAGATAGATAGATAGATAGACACAGCAGCCAATGAGACTGTTCCTACACAGCAGCCAATGAAGATGTTCCTACACAGCAGCCATTGAGGATGTTCCTACACAGCAGCCAATGAAAATGTTCTTACACAGCAGCCAGATTGTGACATCACAGGGATGCTCTGTGATGTCACAATCTGGCTGCTGTGTAGGAACATTTTCATTGGCTGCTGTGTAGGAACATCCTCAATGGCTGCTGTGTAGGAACATCTTCATGTGCAGGAACATCTTCATCGTCCAGGAAGGGTATAAAAGGGGGCCGCGCCGCCCTGAGAGTCACTAGATAGATAGATAGAGATAGAGACATATAGATAGATAGATAGATAGATAGATAGATAGATAGATAGATAGATAGATAGATAGATAGATAGATAGATAGATAGATAGATAGATAGATAGATAGATAGATAGATAGACACAGCAGCCAATGAGACTGTTCCTACACAGCAGCCAATGAAGATGTTCCTACACAGCAGCCATTGAGGATGTTCCTACACAGCAGCCAATGAAAATGTTCTTACACAGCAGCCAGATTGTGACATCACAGGGATGCTCTGTGATGTCACAATCTGGCTGCTGTGTAGGAACATTTTCATTGGCTGCTGTGTAGGAACATCCTCAATGGCTGCTGTGTAGGAACATCTTCATGTGCAGGAACATCTTCATCGTCCAGGAAGGGTATAAAAGGGGGCCGCGCCGCCCTGAGAGTCACTAGATAGATAGATAGATAGATAGATAGATAGATAGATAGATAGATAGATAGATAGATAGATAGATAGACACAGCAGCCAATGAGACTGTTCCTACACAGCAGCCAATGAAGATGTTCCTACACAGCAGCCATTGAGGATGTTCCTACACAGCAGCCAATGAAAATGTTCTTACACAGCAGCCAGATTGTGACATCACAGGGATACTCTGTGATGTCACAATCTGGCTGCTGTGTAGGAACATTTTCATTGGCTGCTGTGTAGGAACATCCTCAATGGCTGCTGTGTAGGAACATCTTCATGTGCAGGAACATCTTCATCGTCCAGGAAGGGTATAAAAGGGGGCCGCGCCGCCCTGAGAGTCCCTAGATAGATAGATAGAGATAGAGACATATAGATAGATAGATAGATAGATATATAGATAGATAGATAGATAGATAGATAGATAGATAGATAGACACAGCAGCCAATGAGACTGTTCCTACACAGCAGCCAATGAAGATGTTCCTACACAGCAGCCATTGAGGATGTTCCTACACAGCAGCCAATGAAAATGTTCTTACACAGCAGCCAGATTGTGACATCACAGGGATGCTCTGTGATGTCACAATCTGGCTGCTGTGTAGGAACATTTTCATTGGCTGATGTGTAGGAACATCCTCAATGGCTGCTGTGTAGGAACATCTTCATGTGCAGGAACATCCTCATCGTCCAGGAAGGGTATAAAAGGGGGCCGCGCCGCCCTGAGAGTCCCTAGATAGATAGATAGAGATAGAGACATATAGATAGATAGATAGATAGATAGATAGATAGATAGATAGATATATAGATAGATAGATAGATAGATAGATAGATAGATAGATAGATAGATAGATAGACACAGCAGCCAATGAGACTGTTCCTACACAGCAGCCAATGAAGATGTTCCTACACATCAGCCATTGAGGATGTTCCTACACAGCAGCCAATGAAAATGTTCTTACACAGCAGCCAGATTGTGACATCACAGGGATGCTCTGTGATGTCACAATCTGGCTGCTGTGTAGGAACATTTTCATTGGCTGCTGTGTAGGAACATCCTCAATGGCTGCTGTGTAGGAACATCTTCATGTGCAGGAACATCCTCATCGTCCAGGAAGGGTATAAAAGGGGGCCGCGCCGCCCTGAGAGTCATTAGATAGATAGATAGAGATAGAGACATATAGATAGATAGATAGATAGATAGATAGATAGATAGATAGACACAGCAGCCAATGAGACTGTTCCTACACAGCAGCCAATGAAGATGTTCCTACACAGCAGCCATTGAGGATGTTCCTACACAGCAGCCAATGAAAATGTTCTTACACAGCAGCCAGATTGTGACATCACAGGGATGCTCTGTGATGTCACAATCTGGCTGCTGTGTAGGAACATTTTCATTGGCTGCTGTGTAGGAACATCCTCAATGGCTGCTGTGTAGGAACATCTTCATGTGCAGGAACATCTTCATCGTCCAGGAAGGGTATAAAAGGGGGCCGCGCCGCCCTGAGAGTCACTAGATAGATAGATAGAGATAGAGACATATAGATAGATAGATAGATAGATAGATAGATAGATAGATAGATAGATAGATAGATAGATAGATAGATAGATAGATAGATAGATAGATAGATAGATAGATAGATAGACACAGCAGCCAATGAGACTGTTCCTACACAGCAGCCAATGAAGATGTTCCTACACAGCAGCCATTGAGGATGTTCCTACACAGCAGCCAATGAAAATGTTCTTACACAGCAGCCAGATTGTGACATCACAGGGATGCTCTGTGATGTCACAATCTGGCTGCTGTGTAGGAACATTTTCATTGGCTGCTGTGTAGGAACATCCTCAATGGCTGCTGTGTAGGAACATCTTCATGTGCAGGAACATCTTCATCGTCCAGGAAGGGTTTAAAAGGGGGCCGCGCCGCCCTGAGAGTCACTAGATAGATAGAGATAGAGACATATAGATAGATAGATAGATAGATAGATAGATAGATAGATAGATAGATAGATAGACACAGCAGCCAATGAGACTGTTCCTACACAGCAGCCAATGAAGATGTTCCTACACAGCAGCCATTGAGGATGTTCCTACACAGCAGCCAATGAAAATGTTCTTACACAGCAGCCAGATTGTGACATCACAGGGATACTCTGTGATGTCACAATCTGGCTGCTGTGTAGGAACATTTTCATTGGCTGCTTTGTAGGAACATCCTCAATGGCTGCTGTGTAGGAACATCTTCATGTGCAGGAACATCTTCATCGTCCAGGAAGGGTATAAAAGGGGGCCGCGCCGCCCTGAGAGTCCCTAGATAGATAGATAGAGATAGAGACATATAGATAGATAGATAGATAGATAGATAGATAGATAGATAGATAGATAGATAGATAGATAGATAGATAGATAGATAGATAGATAGATAGATAGACACAGCAGCCAATGAGACTGTTCCTACACAGCAGCCAATGAAGATGTTCCTACACAGCAGCCATTGAGGATGTTCCTACACAGCAGCCAATGAAAATGTTCTTACACAGCAGCCA
>NW_028176285.1:387500-400000 GCF_949987555.1 Borostomias antarcticus
GATAGATAGATAGATAGATAGATAGATAGATAGATAGATAGATAGACACAGCAGCCAATGAGACTGTTCCTACACAGCAGCCAATGAAGATGTTCCTACACAGCAGCCATTGAGGATGTTCCTACACAGCAGCCAATGAAAATGTTCTTACACAGCAGCCAGATTGTGACATCACAGGGATGCTCTGTGATGTCACAATCTGGCTGCTGTGTAGGAACATTTTCATTGGCTGCTGTGTAGGAACATCCTCAATGGCTGCTGTGTAGGAACATCTTCATGTGCAGGAACATCTTCATCGTCCAGGAAGGGTATAAAAGGGGGCCGCGCCGCCCTGAGAGTCACTAGATAGATAGATAGATAGAGATAGAGACATATAGATAGATAGATAGATAGAGAGATAGAGAGATAGATAGATAGATAGATAGATAGATAGATAGATAGATAGATAGATAGATAGATAGATAGATAGATAGATAGATAGATAGATAGATAGATAGATAGATAGATAGATAGATAGATGGATAGATAGATAGACAGACACAGCAGCCAATGAGACTGTTCCTACACAGCAGCCAATGAAGATGTTCCTACACAGCAGCCATTGAGGATGTTCCTACACAGCAGCCAATGAAAATGTTCTTACACAGCAGCCAGATTGTGACATCACAGGGATGCTCTGTGATGTCACAATCTGGCTGCTGTGTAGGAACATTTTCATTGGCTGCTGTGTAGGAACATCCTCAATGGCTGCTGTGTAGGAACATCTTCATGTGCAGGAACATCTTCATCGTCCAGGAAGGGTATAAAAGGGGGCCGCGCCGCCCTGAGAGTCCCTAGATAGATAGATAGAGATAGAGACATTAGATAGATAGATAGATAGATAGATAGATAGATAGATAGATAGATAGATAGATAGATAGATAGATAGATAGATAGATAGATAGATAGACACAGCAGCCAATGAGACTGTTCCTACACAGCAGCCAATGAAGATGTTCCTACACAGCAGCCATTGAGGATGTTCCTACACAGCAGCCAATGAAAATGTTCTTACACAGCAGCCAGATTGTGACATCACAGGGATGCTCTGTGATGTCACAATCTGGCTGCTGTGTAGGAACATTTTCATTGGCTGCTGTGTAGGAACATCCTCAATGGCTGCTGTGTAGGAACATCTTCATGTGCAGGAACATCCTCATCGTCCAGGAAGGGTATAAAAGGGGGCCGCGCCGCCCTGAGAGTCACTAGATAGATAGATAGAGATAGAGACATATAGATAGATAGATAGATAGATAGATAGACACAGCAGCCAATGAATATGTTCCTACACAGCAGCCATTGAGGATGTTCCTACACAGCAGCCAATGAAAATGTTCTTACACAGCAGCCAGATTGTGACATCACAGGGATGCTCTGTGATGTCACAATCTGGCTGCTGTGTAGGAACATTTTCATTGGCTGCTGTGTAGGAACATCCTCAATGGCTGCTGTGTAGGAACATCTTCATGTGCAGGAACATCTTCATCGTCCAGGAAGGGTATAAAAGGGGGCCGCGCCGCCCTGAGAGTCACTAGATAGATAGATAGAGATAGAGACATATAGATAGATAGATAGATAGATAGATAGATAGATAGATAGATAGATAGATAGATAGATAGATAGATAGATAGATAGATAGATAGATAGATAGATAGATAGATAGACACAGCAGCCAATGAGACTGTTCCTACACAGCAGCCAATGAAGATGTTCCTACACAGCAGCCATTGAGGATGTTCCTACACAGCAGCCAATGAAAATGTTCTTACACAGCAGCCAGATTGTGACATCACAGGGATGCTCTGTGATGTCACAATCTGGCTGCTGTGTAGGAACATTTTCATTGGCTGCTGTGTAGGAACATCCTCAATGGCTGCTGTGTAGGAACATCTTCATGTGCAGTAACATCTTCATCGTCCAGGAAGGGTATAAAAGGGGGCCGCGCCGCCCTGAGAGTCACTAGATAGATAGATAGATAGATAGAGATAGAGACATATAGATAGATAGATAGATAGATAGATAGATAGATAGATAGATAGATAGATAGATAGATAGATAGATAGATAGATAGATAGATAGACACAGCAGCCAATGAGACTGTTCCTACACAGCAGCCAATGAAGATGTTCCTACACAGCAGCCATTGAGGATGTTCCTACACAGCAGCCAATGAAAATGTTCTTACACAGCAGCCAGATTGTGACATCACAGGGATGCTCTGTGATTTCACAATCTGGCTGCTGTGTAGGAACATTTTCATTGGCTGCTGTGTAGGAACATCCTCAATGGCTGCTGTGTAGGAACATCTTCATGTGCAGGAACATCTTCATCGTCCAGGAAGGGTATAAAAGGGGGCCGCGCCGCCCTGAGAGTCACTAGATAGATAGATAGATAGAGATAGAGACATATAGATAGATAGATAGATAGATAGATAGATAGATAGATAGATAGATAGATAGATAGATAGATAGATAGATAGATAGATAGATAGATAGATAGATAGACACAGCAGCCAATGAGACTGTTCCTACACAGCAGCCAATGAAGATGTTCCTACACAGCAGCCATTGAGGATGTTCCTACACAGCAGCCAATGAAAATGTTCTTACACAGCAGCCAGATTGTGACATCACAGGGATGCTCTGTGATGTCACAATCTGGCTGCTGTGTAGGAACATTTTCATTGGCTGCTGTGTAGGAACATCCTCAATGGCTGCTGTGTAGGAACATCTTCATGTGCAGGAACATCTTCATCGTCCAGGAAGGGTATAAAAGGGGGCCGCGCCGCCCTGAGAGTCACTAGATAGATAGATAGAGATATAGATAGATAGATAGATAGATAGATAGATAGATAGATAGATAGATAGATAGATAGATAGATAGATAGATAGATAGATAGATAGATAGATAGATAGATAGATAGATAGATAGATAGATAGATAGACACAGCAGCCAATGAGACTGTTCCTACACAGCAGCCAATGAAGATGTTCCTACACAGCAGCCATTGAGGATGTTCCTACACAGCAGCCAATGAAAATGTTCTTACACAGCAGCCAGATTGTGACATCACAGGGATGCTCTGTGATGTCACAATCTGGCTGCTGTGTAGGAACATTTTCATTGGCTGCTGTGTAGGAACATCCTCAATGGCTGCTGTGTAGGAATATCTTCATGTGCAGGAACATCTTCATCGTCCAGGAAGGGTATAAAAGGGGGCCGCGCCGCCCTGAGAGTCCCTAGATAGATAGAGATAGAGACATATAGATAG
This sequence comes from Borostomias antarcticus, assembly GCF_949987555.1. Taxonomy (NCBI): domain Eukaryota; kingdom Metazoa; phylum Chordata; class Actinopteri; order Stomiiformes; family Stomiidae; genus Borostomias; species Borostomias antarcticus. Next base: position 390,811 of record NW_028176285.1, read on the forward strand.
ATAGATAGATAGATAGATAGATAGATAGATAGATAGATAGATAGATAGATAGATAGATAGATAGATAGATAGATAGATAGATAGATAGATAGATAGATAGATAGATAGATAGACACAGCAGCCAATGAGACTGTTCCTACACAGCAGCCAATGAAGATGTTCCTACACAGCAGCCATTGAGGATGTTCCTACACAGCAGCCAAAGAAAATGTTCTTACACAGCAGCCAGATTGTGACATCACAGGGATGCTCTGTGATGTCACAATCTGGCTGCTGTGTAGGAACATTTTCATTGGCTGCTGTGTAGGAACATCCTCAATGGCTGCTGTGTAGGAACATATTCATGTGCAGGAACATCTTCATCGTCCAGGAAGGGTATAAAAGGGGGCCGCGCCGCCCTGAGAGTCACTAGATAGATAGATAGAGATAGAGACATATAGATAGATAGATAGATAGATAGATAGATAGATAGATAGATAGATAGATAGATAGATAGATAGATAGATAGATAGACACAGCAGCCAATGAGACTGTTCCTACACAGCAGCCAATGAAGATGTTCCTACACAGCAGCCATTGAGGATGTTCCTACACAGCAGCCAATGAAAATGTTCTTACACAGCAGCCAGATTGTGACATCACAGGGATGCTCTGTGATGTCACAATCTGGCTGCTGTGTAGGAACATTTTCATTGGCTGCTGTGTAGGAACATCCTCAATGGCTGCTGTGTAGGAACATCTTCATGTGCAGGAACATCTTCATCGTCCAGGAAGGGTATAAAAGGGGGCCGCGCCGCCCTGAGAGTCCCTAGATAGATAGAGATAGAGACATATAGATAGATAGATAGATAGATAGAAAGATAGATAGATAGATAGATAGATAGATAGATAGATAGATAGATAGATAGATAGATAGATAGATACACAGCAGCCAATGAGACTGTTCCTACACAGCAGCCAATGAAGATGTTCCTACACAGCAGCCATTGAGGATGTTCCTACACAGCAGCCAATGAAAATGTTCTTACACAGCAGCCAGATTGTGACATCACAGGGATGCTCTGTGATGTCACAATCTGGCTGCTGTGTAGGAACATTTTCATTGGCTGCTGTGTAGGAACATCCTCAATGGCTGCTGTGTAGGAACATCTTCATGTGCAGGAACATCTTCATCGTCCAGGAAGGGTATAAAAGGGGGCCGCGCCGCCCTGAGAGTCACTAGATAGATAGATAGAGATAGAGACATATAGATAGATAGATAGATAGATAGATAGATAGATAGATAGATAGATAGATAGATAGATAGATAGATAGATAGATAGATAGATAGATAGACACAGCAGCCAATGAGACTGTTCCTACACAGCAGCCAATGAAGATGTTCCTACACAGCAGCCATTGAGGATGTTCCTAAACAGCAGCCAATGAAAATGTTCTTACACAGCAGCCAGATTGTGACATCACAGGGATGCTCTGTGATGTCACAATCTGGCTGCTGTGTAGGAACATTTTCATTGGCTGCTGTGTAGGAACATCCTCAATGGCTGATGTGTAGGAACATCTTCATGTGCAGTAACATCTTCATCGTCCAGGAAGGGTATAAAAGGGGGCCGCGCCGCCCTGAGAGTCACTAGATAGATAGATAGATAGAGATAGAGACATATAGATAGATAGATAGATAGATAGATAGATAGATAGATAGATAGATAGATAGATAGATAGATAGACAGATAGATAGACACAGCAGCCAATGAGACTGTTCCTACACAGCAGCCAATGAAGATGTTCCTACACAGCAGCCATTGAGGATGTTCCTACACAGCAGCCAATGAAAATGTTCTTACACAGCAGCCAGATTGTGACATCACAGGGATGCTCTGTGATGTCACAATCTGGCTGCTGTGTAGGAACATTTTCATTGGCTGCTGTGTAGGAACATCCTCAATGGCTGCTGTGTAGGAACATCTTCATGTGCAGGAACATCTTCATCGTCCAGGAAGGGTATAAAAGGGGGCCGCGCCGCCCTGAGAGTCACTAGATAGATAGATAGAGATAGAGACATATAGATAGATAGATAGATAGATAGATAGATAGATAGATAGATAGATAGATAGATAGATAGATAGATAGATAGATAGATAGATAGATAGACACAGCAGCCAATGAGACTGTTCCTACACAGCAGCCAATGAAGATGTTCCTACACAGCAGCCATTGAGGATGTTCCTACACAGCAGCCAATGAAAATGTTCTTACACAGCAGCCAGATTGTGACATCACAGGGATGCTCTGTGATGTCACAATCTGGCTGCTGTGTAGGAACATTTTCATTGGCTGCTGTGTAGGAACATCCTCAATGGCTGCTGTGTAGGAACATCTTCATGTGCAGGAACATCTTCATCGTCCAGGAAGGGTATAAAAGGGGGCCGCGCCGCCCTGAGAGTCCCTAGATAGATAGATAGAGATAGAGACATATAGATAGATAGATAGATAGATAGATAGATAGATAGATAGATAGATAGATAGATAGATAGATAGATAGATAGATAGATAGATAGATAGATAGATAGATAGATAGACACAGCAGCCAATGAGACTGTTCCTACACAGCAGCCAATGAAGATGTTCCTACACAGCAGCCATTGAGGATGTTCCTACACAGCAGCCAATGAAAATGTTCTTACACAGCAGCCAGATTGTGACATCACAGGGATGCTCTGTGATGTCACAATCTGGCTGCTGTGTAGGAACATTTTCATTGGCTGCTGTGTAGGAACATCCTCAATGGCTGCTGTGTAGGAACATCTTCATGTGCAGGAACATCCTCATCGTCCAGGAAGGGTATAAAAAGGGGGCCGCGCCGCCCTGAGAGTCACTAGATAGATAGATAGAGATAGAGACATATAGATAGATAGATAGATAGATAGATAGATAGACACAGCAGCCAATGAGACTGTTCCTACACAGCAGCCAATGAAGATGTTCCTACACAGCAGCCATTGAGGATGTTCCTACACAGCAGCCAATGAAAATGTTCTTACACAGCAGCCAGATTGTGACATCACAGGGATGCTCTGTGATGTCACAATCTGGCTGCTGTGTAGGAACATTTTCATTGGCTGCTGTGTAGGAACATCCTCAATGGCTGCTGTGTAGGAACATCTTCATGTGCAGGAACATCTTCATCGTCCAGGAAGGGTATAAAAGGGGGCCGCGCCGCCCTGAGAGTCACTAGATAGATAGATAGAGATAGAGACATATAGATAGATAGATAGATAGATAGATAGATAGATAGATAGATAGATAGATAGATAGATAGATAGATAGATAGATAGATAGATAGATAGATAGATAGACACAGCAGCCAATGAGACTGTTCCTACACAGCAGCCAATGAAGATGTTCCTACACAGCAGCCATTGAGGATGTTCCTACACAGCAGCCAATGAAAATGTTCTTACACAGCAGCCAGATTGTGACATCACAGGGATGCTCTGTGATGTCACAATCTGGCTGCTGTGTAGGAACATTTTCATTGGCTGCTGTGTAGGAACATCCTCAATGGCTGCTGTGTAGGAACATCTTCATGTGCAGTAACATCTTCATCGTCCAGGAAGGGTATAAAAGGGGGCCGCGCCGCCCTGAGAGTCACTAGATAGATAGATAGATAGAGATAGAGACATATAGATAGATAGATAGATAGATAGATAGATAGATAGATAGATAGATAGATAGATAGATAGATAGATAGATAGATAGATAGATAGATAGATAGATAGATAGACACAGCAGCCAATGAGACTGTTCCTACACAGCAGCCAATGAAGATGTTCCTACACAGCAGCCATTGAGGATGTTCCTACACAGCAGCCAATGAAAATGTTCTTACACAGCAGCCAGATTGTGACATCACAGGGATGCTCTGTGATGTCACAATCTGGCTGCTGTGTAGGAACATTTTCATTGGCTGCTGTGTAGGAACATCCTCAATGGCTGCTGTGTAGGAACATCTTCATGTGCAGGAACATCTTCATCGTCCAGGAAGGGTATAAAAGGGGGCCGCGCCGCCCTGAGAGTCACTAGATAGATAGATAGATAGAGATAGAGACAGATAGATAGATAGATAGATAGATAGATAGATAGATAGATAGATAGATAGATAGATAGATAGATAGATAGATAGATAGATAGATAGATAGATAGATAGATAGATAGATAGATAGATAGATAGATAGACACAGCAGCCAATGAGACTGTTCCTACACAGCAGCCAATGAAGATGTTCCTACACAGCAGCCATTGAGGATGTTCCTACACAGCAGCCAATGAAAATGTTCTTACACAGCAGCCAGATTGTGACATCACAGGGATGCTCTGTGATGTCACAATCTGGCTGCTGTGTAGGAACATTTTCATTGGCTGCTGTGTAGGAACATCCTCAATGGCTGCTGTGTAGGAACATCTTCATGTGCAGGAACATCTTCATCGTCCAGGAAGGGTATAAAAGGGGGCCGCGCCGCCCTGAGAGTCCCTAGATAGATAGAGATAGAGACATATAGATAGATAGATAGATAGATAGATAGATAGATAGATAGATAGATAGATAGATAGATAGATAGATAGATAGATAGAAAGATAGATAGATAGATAGATAGATAGATAAATAGATAGATAGATAGATAGATAGATAGATAGATAGATAGATAGATAGATAGATAGATAGATACACAGCAGCCAATGAGACTGTTCCTACACAGCAGCCAATGAAGATGTTCCTACACAGCAGCCATTGAGGATGTTCCTACACAGCAGCCAATGAAAATGTTCTTACACAGCAGCCAGATTGTGACATCACAGGGATGCTCTGTGATGTCACAATCTGGCTGCTGTGTAGGAACATTTTCATTGGCTGCTGTGTAGGAACATCCTCAATGGCTGCTGTGTAGGAACATCTTCATGTGCAGGAACATCTTCACCGTCCAGGAAGGGTATAAAAGGGGGCCGCGCCGCCCTGAGAGTCCCTAGATAGATAGAGATAGAGACATATAGATAGATAGATAGATAGATAGATAGAAAGATAGATAGATAGATAGATAGATAGATAGATAGATAGATAGATAGATAGATACAGCAGCCAATGAGACTGTTCCTACACAGCAGCCAATGAAGATGTTCCTACACAGCAGCCATTGAGGATGTTCCTACACAGCAGCCAATGAAAATGTTCTTACACAGCAGCCAGATTGTGACATCACAGGGATGCTCTGTGATGTCACAATCTGGCTGCTGTGTAGGAACATTTTCATTGGCTGCTGTGTAGGAACATCCTCAATGGCTGCTGTGTAGGAACATCTTCATGTGCAGGAACATCTTCATCGTCCAGGAAGGGTATAAAAGGGGGCCGCGCCGCCCTGAGAGTCACTAGATAGATAGATAGAGATAGAGACATATAGATAGATAGATAGATAGATAGATAGATAGACACAGCAGCCAATGAGACTGTTCCTACACAGCAGCCAATGAAGATGTTCCTACACAGCAGCCATTGAGGATGTTCCTACACAGCAGCCAATGAAAATGTTCTTACACAGCAGCCAGATTGTGACATCACAGGGATGCTCTGTGATGTCACAATCTGGCTGCTGTGTAGGAACATTTTCATTGGCTGCTGTGTAGGAACATCCTCAATGGCTGCTGTGTAGGAACATCTTCATGTGCAGGAACATCTTCATCGTCCAGGAAGGGTATAAAAGGGGGCCGCGCCGCCCTGAGAGTCACTAGATAGATAGATAGAGATAGAGACATATAGATAGATAGATAGATAGATAGATAGATAGATAGATAGACACAGCAGCCAATGAGACTGTTCCTACACAGCAGCCAATGAAGATGTTCCTACACAGCAGCCATTGAGGATGTTCCTACACAGCAGCCAATGAAAATGTTCTTACACAGCAGCCAGATTGTGACATCACAGGGATGCTCTGTGATGTCACAATCTGGCTGCTGTGTAGGAACATTTTCATTGGCTGCTGTGTAGGAACATCCTCAATGGCTGCTGTGTAGGAACATCTTCATGTGCAGGAACATCTTCATCGTCCAGGAAGGGTATAAAAGGGGGCCGCGCCGCCCTGAGAGTCACTAGATAGATAGATAGAGATAGAGACATATAGATAGATAGATAGATAGATAGATAGATAGATAGATAGATAGATAGATAGATAGATAGATAGATAGATAGATAGATAGATAGATAGATAGATAGATAGATAGATAGATAGATAGACACAGCAGCCAATGAGACTGTTCCTACACAGCAGCCAATGAAGATGTTCCTACACAGCAGCCATTGAGGATGTTCCTACACAGCAGCCAATGAAAATGTTCTTACACAGCAGCCAGATTGTGACATCACAGGGATGCTCTGTGATGTCACAATCTGGCTGCTGTGTAGGAACATTTTCATTGGCTGCTGTGTAGGAACATCCTCAATGGCTGCTGTGTAGGAACATCTTCATGTGCAGTAACATCTTCATCGTCCAGGAAGGGTATAAAAGGGGGCCGCGCCGCCCTGAGAGTCACTAGATAGATAGATAGATAGATAGAGATAGAGACATATAGATAGATAGATAGATAGATAGATAGATAGATAGATAGATAGATAGATAGATAGATAGATAGATAGATAGATAGACACAGCAGCCAATGAGACTGTTCCTACACAGCAGCCAATGAAGATGTTCCTACACAGCAGCCATTGAGGATGTTCCTACACAGCAGCCAATGAAAATGTTCTTACACAGCAGCCAGATTGTGACATCACAGGGATGCTCTGTGATGTCACAATCTGGCTGCTGTGTAGGAACATTTTCATTGGCTGCTGTGTAGGAACATCCTCAATGGCTGCTGTGTAGGAACATCTTCATGTGCAGGAACATCTTCATCGTCCAGGAAGGGTATAAAAGGGGGCCGCGCCGCCCTGAGAGTCACTAGATAGATAGATAGATAGAGATAGAGACATATAGATAGATAGATAGATAGATAGATAGATAGACACAGCAGCCAATGAGACTGTTCCTACACAGCAGCCAATGAAGATGTTCCTACACAGCAGCCATTGAGGATGTTCCTACACAGCAGCCAATGAAAATGTTCTTACACAGCAGCCAGATTGTGACATCACAGGGATGCTCTGTGATGTCACAATCTGGCTGCTGTGTAGGAACATTTTCATTGGCTGCTGTGTAGGAACATCCTCAATGGCTGCTGTGTAGGAACATCTTCATGTGCAGGAACATCTTCATCGTCCAGGAAGGGTATAAAAGGGGGCCGCGCCGCCCTGAGAGTCACTAGATAGATAGATAGAGATAGAGACATATAGATAGATAGATAGATAGATAGATAGATAGATAGATAGATAGATAGATAGATAGATAGATAGATAGATAGACACAGCAGCCAATGAGACTGTTCCTACACAGCAGCCAATGAAGATGTTCCTACACAGCAGCCATTGAGGATGTTCCTACACAGCAGCCAATGAAAATGTTCTTACACAGCAGCCAGATTGTGACATCACAGGGATGCTCTGTGATGTCACAATCTGGCTGCTGTGTAGGAACATTTTCATTGGCTGCTGTGTAGGAACATCCTCAATGGCTGCTGTGTAGGAACATCTTCATGTGCAGGAACATCTTCATCGTCCAGGAAGGGTATAAAAGGGGGCCGCGCCGCCCTGAGAGTCACTAGATAGATAGATAGATAGATAGAGATAGAGACATATAGATAGATAGATAGATAGATAGATAGATAGATAGATAGATAGATAGATAGACACAGCAGCCAATGAGACTGTTCCTACACAGCAGCCAATGAAGATGTTCCTACACAGCAGCCATTGAGGATGTTCCTACACAGCAGCCAATGAAAATGTTCTTACACAGCAGCCAGATTGTGACATCACAGGGATGCTCTGTGATGTCACAATCTGGCTGCTGTGTAGGAACATTTTCATTGGCTGCTGTGTAGGAACATCCTCAATGGCTGCTGTGTAGGAACATCTTCATGTGCAGGAACATCTTCATCGTCCAGGAAGGGTATAAAAGGGGGCCGCGCCGCCCTGAGAGTCACTAGATAGATAGATAGATAGAGATAGAGACATATAGATAGATAGATAGATAGATAGATAGATAGATAGATAGATAGATAGACACAGCAGCCAATGAGACTGTTCCTACACAGCAGCCAATGAAGATGTTCCTACACAGCAGCCATTGAGGATGTTCCTACACAGCAGCCAATGAAAATGTTCTTACACAGCAGCCAGATTGTGACATCACAGGGATGCTCTGTGATGTCACAATCTGGCTGCTGTGTAGGAACATTTTCATTGGCTGCTGTGTAGGAACATCCTCAATGGCTGCTGTGTAGGAACATCTTCATGTGCAGGAACATCTTCATCGTCCAGGAAGGGTATAAAAGGGGGCCGCGCCGCCCTGAGAGTCACTAGATAGATAGATAGAGATAGAGACATATAGATAGATAGATAGATAGATAGATAGATAGATAGATAGATAGATAGATAGATAGATAGATAGATAGATAGATAGATAGATAGACACAGCAGCCAATGAGACTGTTCCTACACAGCAGCCAATGAAGATGTTCCTACACAGCAGCCATTGAGGATGTTCCTACACAGCAGCCAATGAAAATGTTCTTACACAGCAGCCAGATTGTGACATCACAGGGATGCTCTGTGATGTCACAATCTGGCTGCTGTGTAGGAACATTTTCATTGGCTGCTGTGTAGGAACATCCTCAATGGCTGCTGTGTAGGAACATCTTCATGTGCAGGAACATCTTCATCGTCCAGGAAGGGTATAAAAGGGGGCCGCGCCGCCCTGAGAGTCACTAGATAGATAGATAGAGATAGAGACATATAGATAGATAGATAGATAGATAGATAGACACAGCAGCCAATGAGACTGTTCCTACACAGCAGCCAATGAAGATGTTCCTACACAGCAGCCATTGAGGATGTTCCTACACAGCAGCCAATGAAAATGTTCTTACACAGCAGCCAGATTGTGACATCACAGGGATGCTCTGTGATGTCACAATCTGGCTGCTGTGTAGGAACATTTTCATTGGCTGCTGTGTAGGAACATCCTCAATGGCTGCTGTGTAG
>NW_028176285.1:402500-440000 GCF_949987555.1 Borostomias antarcticus
ATGTGCAGGAACATCTTCATCGTCCAGGAAGGGTATAAAAGGGGGCCGCGCCGCCCTGAGAGTCACTAGATAGATAGATAGAGATAGAGACAGATAGATAGATAGATAGATAGATAGATAGATAGATAGATAGATAGATAGATAGATAGATAGATAGATAGATAGATAGATAGATAGATAGATAGATAGATAGATAGATAGATAGATAGATACAGCAGCCAATGAGACTGTTCCTACACAGCAGCCAATGAAGATGTTCCTACACAGCAGCCATTGAGGATGTTCCTACACAGCAGCCAATGAAAATGTTCTTACACAGCAGCCAGATTGTGACATCACAGGGATGCTCTGTGATGTCACAATCTGGCTGCTGTGTAGGAACATTTTCATTGGCTGCTGTGTAGGAACATCCTCAATGGCTGCTGTGTAGGAACATCTTCATGTGCAGGAACATCTTCATCGTCCAGGAAGGGTATAAAAGGGGGCCGCGCCGCCCTGAGAGTCACTAGATAGATAGATAGAGATAGAGACATTAGATAGATAGATAGATAGATAGATAGATAGATAGATAGATAGATAGATAGATAGATAGATAGACACAGCAGCCAATGAGACTGTTCCTACACAGCAGCCAATGAAGATGTTCCTACACAGCAGCCATTGAGGATGTTCCTACACAGCAGCCAATGAAAATGTTCTTACACAGCAGCCAGATTGTGACATCACAGGGATGCTCTGTGATGTCACAATCTGGCTGCTGTGTAGGAACATTTTCATTGGCTGCTGTGTAGGAACATCCTCAATGGCTGCTGTGTAGGAACATCTTCATGTGCAGGAACATCTTCATCGTCCAGGAAGGGTATAAAAGGGGGCCGCGCCGCCCTGAGAGTCACTAGATAGATAGATAGAGATAGAGACAGATAGATAGATAGATAGATAGATAGATAGATAGATAGATAGATAGATAGATAGATAGATAGATAGACACAGCAGCCAATGAGACTGTTCCTACACAGCAGCCAATGAAGATGTTCCTACACAGCAGCCATTGAGGATGTTCCTACACAGCAGCCAATGAAAATGTTCTTACACAGCAGCCAGATTGTGACATCACAGGGATGCTCTGTGATGTCACAATCTGGCTGCTGTGTAGGAACATTTTCATTGGCTGCTGTGTAGGAACATCCTCAATGGCTGCTGTGTAGGAACATCTTCATGTGCAGGAACATCTTCATCGTCCAGGAAGGGTATAAAAGGGGGCCGCGCCGCCCTGAGAGTCACTAGATAGATAGATAGAGATAGAGACATTAGATAGATAGATAGATAGATAGATAGATAGATAGATAGACACAGCAGCCAATGAGACTGTTCCTACACAGCAGCCAATGAAGATGTTCCTACACAGCAGCCATTGAGGATGTTCCTACACAGCAGCCAATGAAAATGTTCTTACACAGCAGCCAGATTGTGACATCACAGGGATGCTCTGTGATGTCACAATCTGGCTGCTGTGTAGGAACATTTTCATTGGCTGCTGTGTAGGAACATCCTCAATGGCTGCTGTGTAGGAACATCTTCATGTGCAGGAACATCTTCATCGTCCAGGAAGGGTATAAAAGGGGGCCGCGCCGCCCTGAGAGTCACTAGATAGATAGATAGAGATAGAGACATATAGATAGATAGATAGAGAGAGAGAGAGGGAGAGAGAGAGATAGATAGATAGATAGATAGATAGATAGATAGATAGATAGATAGATAGATAGACACAGCAGCCAATGAGACTGTTCCTACACAGCAGCCAATGAAGATGTTCCTACACAGCAGCCATTGAGGATGTTCCTACACAGCAGCCAATGAAAATGTTCTTACACAGCAGCCAGATTGTGACATCACAGGGATGCTCTGTGATGTCACAATCTGGCTGCTGTGTAGGAACATTTTCATTGGCTGCTGTGTAGGAACATCCTCAATGGCTGCTGTGTAGGAACATCTTCATGTGCAGGAACATCTTCATCGTCCAGGAAGGGTATAAAAGGGGGCCGCGCCGCCCTGAGAGTCACTAGATAGATAGATAGATAGATAGAGATAGAGACATATATATAGATAAATAGATAGATAGATAGATAGATAGATAGATAGATAGATAGATAGATAGATAGATAGATAGATAGATAGATAGATAGATAGACACAGCAGCCAATGAGACTGTTCCTACACAGCAGCCAATGAAGATGTTCCTACACAGCAGCCATTGAGGATGATCCTACACAGCAGCCAATGAAAATGTTCTTACACAGCAGCCAGATTGTGACATCACAGGGATGCTCTGTGATGTCACAATCTGGCTGCTGTGTAGGAACATTTTCATTGGCTGCTGTGTAGGAACATCCTCAATGGCTGCTGTGTAGGAACATCTTCATGTGCAGGAACATCTTCATCGTCCAGGAAGGGTATAAAAGGGGGCCGCGCCGCCCTGAGAGTCACTAGATAGATAGATAGATAGAGATAGAGACATATAGATAGATAGATAGATAGATAGATAGATAGATAGATAGATAGATAGATAGATAGATAGATAGATAGATAGATAGATAGATAGATAGATAGATAGATAGACACAGCAGCCAATGAGACTGTTCCTACACAGCAGCCAATGAAGATGTTCCTACACAGCAGCCATTGAGGATGTTCCTACACAGCAGCCAATGAAAATGTTCTTACACAGCAGCCAGATTGTGACATCACAGGGATGCTCTGTGATGTCACAATCTGGCTGCTGTGTAGGAACATTTTCATTGGCTGCTGTGTAGGAACATCCTCAATGGCTGCTGTGTAGGAACATCTTCATGTGCAGTAACATCTTCATCGTCCAGGAAGGGTATAAAAGGGGGCCGCGCCGCCCTGAGAGTCACTAGATAGATAGATAGATAGATAGAGATAGAGACATATAGATAGATAGATAGATAGATAGATAGATAGATAGATAGATAGATAGATAGATAGATAGATAGATAGATAGATAGATAGATAGATAGATAGATAGATAGATAGATAGACACAGCAGCCAATGAGTCTGTTCCTACACAGCAGCCAATGAAGATGTTCCTACACAGCAGCCATTGAGGATGATCCTACACAGCAGCCAATGAAAATGTTCTTACACAGCAGCCAGATTGTGACATCACAGGGATGCTCTGTGATGTCACAATCTGGCTGCTGTGTAGGAACATTTTCATTGGCTGCTGTGTAGGAACATCCTCAATGGCTGCTGTGTAGGAACATCTTCATGTGCAGGAACATCTTCATCGTCCAGGAAGGGTATAAAAGGGGGCCGCGCCGCCCTGAGAGTCACTAGATAGATAGATAGATAGATAGAGATAGAGACATATAGATAGATAGATAGATAGATAGATAGATAGATAGATAGATAGATAGATAGATAGATAGATAGATAGATAGATAGATAGATAGACACAGCAGCCAATGAGACTGTTCCTACACAGCAGCCAATGAAGATGTTCCTACACAGCAGCCATTGAGGATGTTCCTACACAGCAGCCAATGAAAATGTTCTTACACAGCAGCCAGATTGTGACATCACAGGGATGCTCTGTGATGTCACAATCTGGCTGCTGTGTAGGAACATTTTCATTGGCTGCTGTGTAGGAACATCCTCAATGGCTGCTGTGTAGGAACATCTTCATGTGCAGGAACATCTTCATCGTCCAGGAAGGGTATAAAAGGGGGCCGCGCCGCCCTGAGAGTCACTAGATAGATAGATAGAGATAGAGACATATAGATAGATAGATAGATAGATAGATACATAGATAGATAGATAGATAGATAGATAGATAGATAGATAGATAGATAGATAGATAGATAGATAGACACAGCAGCCAATGAGACTGTTCCTACACAGCAGCCAATGAAGATGTTCCTACACAGCAGCCATTGAGGATGTTCCTACACAGCAGCCAATGAAAATGTTCTTACACAGCAGCCAGATTGTGACATCACAGGGATGCTCTGTGATGTCACAATCTGGCTGCTGTGTAGGAACATTTTCATTGGCTGCTGTGTAGGAACATCCTCAATGGCTGCTGTGTAGGAACATCTTCATGTGCAGGAACATCTTCATCGTCCAGGAAGGGTATAAAAGGGGGCCGCGCCGCCCTGAGAGTCCCTAGATAGATAGAGATAGAGACATATAGATAGATAGATAGATAGATAGATAGATAGATAGATAGATAGATAGATAGATAGATAGATAGATAGATAGATAGATAGATAGAAAGATAGATAGATAGATAGATAGATAGACACAGCAGCCAATGAGACTGTTCCTACACAGCAGCCAATGAAGATGTTCCTACACAGCAGCCATTGAGGATGTTCCTACACAGCAGCCAATGAAAATGTTCTTACACAGCAGCCAGATTGTGACATCACAGGGATGCTCTGTGATGTCACAATCTGGCTGCTGTGTAGGAACATTTTCATTGGCTGCTGTGTAGGAACATCCTCAATGGCTGCTGTGTAGGAACATCTTCATGTGCAGGAACATCTTCATCGTCCAGGAAGGGTATAAAAGGGGGCCGTGCCGCCCTGAGAGTCACTAGATAGATAGATAGAGATAGAGACATATAGATAGATAGATAGATAGATAGATAGATAGATAGATAGATAGATAGATAGATAGATAGATAGATAGATAGATAGATAGATAGATAGATAGACACAGCAGCCAATGAGACTGTTCCTACACAGCAGCCAATGAAGATGTTCCTACACAGCAGCCATTGAGGATGTTCCTACACAGCAGCCAATGAAAATGTTCTTACACAGCAGCCAGATTGTGACATCACAGGGATGCTCTGTGATGTCACAATCTGGCTGCTGTGTAGGAACATTTTCATTGGCTGCTGTGTAGGAACATCCTCAATGGCTGCTGTGTAGGAACATCTTCATGTGCAGGAACATCTTCATCGTCCAGGAAGGGTATAAAAGGGGGCCGCGCCGCCCTGAGAGTCCCTAGATAGATAGAGATAGAGACATATAGATAGATAGATAGATAGATAGATAGATAGATAGATAGATAGATAGATAGATAGATAGATAGATAGATAGATAGATAGATAGATAGATAGATAGAAAGATAGATAGAAAGATAGATAGATAGATAGATAGATAGACACAGCAGCCAATGAGACTGTTCCTACACAGCAGCCAATGAAGATGTTCCTACACAGCAGCCATTGAGGATGTTCCTACACAGCAGCCAATGAAAATGTTCTTACACAGCAGCCAGATTGTGACATCACAGGGATGCTCTGTGATGTCACAATCTGGCTGCTGTGTAGGAACATTTTCATTGGCTGCTGTGTAGGAACATCCTCAATGGCTGCTGTGTAGGAACATCTTCATGTGCAGGAACATCTTCATCGTCCAGGAAGGGTATAAAAGGGGGCCGCGCCGCCCTGAGAGTCACTAGATAGATAGATAGAGATAGAGACATATAGATAGATAGATAGATAGATAGATAGATAGATAGATAGATAGACACAGCAGCCAATGAGACTGTTCCTACACAGCAGCCAATGAAGATGTTCCTACACAGCAGCCATTGAGGATGTTCCTACACAGCAGCCAATGAAAATGTTCTTACACAGCAGCCAGATTGTGACATCACAGGGATGCTCTGTGATGTCACAATCTGGCTGCTGTGTAGGAACATTTTCATTGGCTGCTGTGTAGGAACATCCTCAATGGCTGCTGTGTAGGAACATCTTCATGTGCAGGAACATCTTCATCGTCCAGGAAGGGTATAAAAGGGGGCCGCGCCGCCCTGAGAGTCACTAGATAGATAGATAGAGATAGATAGATAGATAGATAGATAGATAGATAGATAGATAGATAGATAGATAGATAGACACAGCAGCCAATGAGACTGTTCCTACACAGCAGCCAATGAAGATGTTCCTACACAGCAGCCATTGAGGATGTTCCTACACAGCAGCCAATGAAAATGTTCTTACACAGCAGCCAGATTGTGACATCACAGGGATGCTCTGTGATGTCACAATCTGGCTGCTGTGTAGGAACATTTTCATTGGCTGCTGTGTAGGAACATCCTCAATGGCTGCTGTGTAGGAACATCTTCATGTGCAGGAACATCTTCATCGTCCAGGAAGGGTATAAAAGGGGGCCGCGCCGCCCTGAGAGTCACTAGATAGATAGATAGATAGATAGAGATAGAGACATATAGATAGATAGATAGATAGATAGAGAGAGAGATAGATAGATAGATAGATAGATAGATAGATAGATAGATAGATAGATAGATAGATAGATAGATAGATAGATAGATAGACACAGCAGCCAATGAGACTGTTCCTACACAGCAGCCAATGAAGATGTTCCTACACAGCAGCCATTGAGGATGTTCCTACACAGCAGCCAATGAAAATGTTCTTACACAGCAGCCAGATTGTGACATCACAGGGATGCTCTGTGATGTCACAATCTGGCTGCTGTGTAGGAACATTTTCATTGGCTGCTGTGTAGGAACATCCTCAATGGCTGCTGTGTAGGAACATCTTCATGTGCAGGAACATCTTCATCGTCCAGGAAGGGTATAAAAGGGGGCCGCGCCGCCCTGAGAGTCACTAGATAGATAGATAGAGATAGAGACAGATAGATAGATAGATAGATAGATAGATAGATAGATAGATAGATAGATAGATAGATAGATAGATAGATAGATAGATAGATAGATAGATAGATAGATAGATAGATAGATAGATAGATAGATACAGCAGCCAATGAGACTGTTCCTACACAGCAGCCAATGAAGATGTTCCTACACAGCAGCCATTGAGGATGTTCCTACACAGCAGCCAATGAAAATGTTCTTACACAGCAGCCAGATTGTGACATCACAGGGATGCTCTGTGATGTCACAATCTGGCTGCTGTGTAGGAACATTTTCATTGGCTGCTGTGTAGGAACATCCTCAATGGCTGCTGTGTAGGAACATCTTCATGTGCAGGAACATCTTCATCGTCCAGGAAGGGTATAAAAGGGGGCCGCGCCGCCCTGAGAGTCACTAGATAGATAGATAGATAGAGATAGAGACATATAGATAGATAGATAGATAGATAGATAGATAGATAGATAGATAGATAGATAGATAGATAGATAGATAGATAGATAGATAGATAGATAGATAGACACAGCAGCCAATGAGACTGTTCCTACACAGCAGCCAATGAAGATGTTCCTACACAGCAGCCATTGAGGATGTTCCTACACAGCAGCCAATGAAAATGTTCTTACACAGCAGCCAGATTGTGACATCACAGGGATGCTCTGTGATGTCACAATCTGGCTGCTGTGTAGGAACATTTTCATTGGCTGCTGTGTAGGAACATCCTCAATGGCTGCTGTGTAGGAACATCTTCATGTGCAGGAACATCTTCATCGTCCAGGAAGGGTATAAAAGGGGGCCGCGCCGCCCTGAGAGTCACTAGATAGATAGATAGAGATAGAGACATATAGATAGATAGATAGATAGATAGATAGATAGATAGATAGATAGATAGATAGATAGATAGATAGATAGATAGATAGATAGATAGATAGATAGATAGATAGATAGATAGACACAGCAGCCAATGAGACTGTTCCTACACAGCAGCCAATGAAGATGTTCCTACACAGCAGCCATTGAGGATGTTCCTACACAGCAGCCAATGAAAATGTTCTTACACAGCAGCCAGATTGTGACATCACAGGGATGCTCTGTGATGTCACAATCTGGCTGCTGTGTAGGAACATTTTCATTGGCTGCTGTGTAGGAACATCCTCAATGGCTGCTGTGTAGGAACATCTTCATGTGCAGGAACATCATCATCGTCCAGGAAGGGTATAAAAGGGGGCCGCGCCGCCCTGAGAGTCCCTAGATAGATAGAGATAGAGACAGATAGATAGATAGATAGATAGATAGATAGATAGATAGATAGATAGATAGATAGATAGATAGATAGATAGATAGATAGATAGATAGATAGATAGATAGATAGACACAGCAGCCAATGAGACTGTTCCTACACAGCAGCCAATGAAGATGTTCCTACACAGCAGCCATTGAGGATGTTCCTACACAGCAGCCAATGAAAATGTTCTTACACAGCAGCCAGATTGTGACATCACAGGGATGCTCTGTGATGTCACAATCTGGCTGCTGTGTAGGAACATTTTCATTGGCTGCTGTGTAGGAACATCCTCAATGGCTGCTGTGTAGGAACATCTTCATGTGCAGGAACATCTTCATCGTCCAGGAAGGGTATAAAAGGGGGCCGCGCCGCCCTGAGAGTCACTAGATAGATAGATAGAGATAGAGACATATAGATAGATAGATAGATAGATAGATAGATAGATAGATAGATAGATAGATAGATAGACACAGCAGCCAATGAGACTGTTCCTACACAGCAGCCAATGAAGATGTTCCTACACAGCAGCCATTGAGGATGTTCCTACACAGCAGCCAATGAAAATGTTCTTACACAGCAGCCAGATTGTGACATCACAGGGATGCTCTGTGATGTCACAATCTGGCTGCTGTGTAGGAACATTTTCATTGGCTGCTGTGTAGGAACATCCTCAATGGCTGCTGTGTAGGAACATCTTCATGTGCAGGAACATCTTCATCGTCCAGGAAGGGTATAAAAGGGGGCCGCGCCGCCCTGAGAGTCCCTAGATAGATAGAGATAGAGACATATAGATAGATAGATAGATAGATAGATAGATAGATAGATAGATAGATAGATAGATAGATAGATAGATAGATAGATAGATAGACACAGCAGCCAATGAGACTGTTCCTACACAGCAGCCAATGAAGATGTTCCTACACAGCAGCCATTGAGGATGTTCCTACACAGCAGCCAATGAAAATGTTCTTACACAGCAGCCAGATTGTGACATCACAGGGATGCTCTGTGATGTCACAATCTGGCTGCTGTGTAGGAACATTTTCAATGGCTGCTGTGTAGGAACATCCTCAATGGCTGCTGTGTAGGAACATCTTCATGTGCAGGAACATCTTCATCGTCCAGGAAGGGTATAAAAGGGGGCCGCGCCGCCCTGAGAGTCACTAGATAGATAGATAGAGATAGAGACATATAGATAGATAGATAGATAGATAGATAGATAGATAGATAGATAGATAGACACAGCAGCCAATGAGACTGTTCCTACACAGCAGCCAATGAAGATGTTCCTACACAGCAGCCATTGAGGATGTTCCTACACAGCAGCCAATTAAAATGTTCTTACACAGCAGCCAGATTGTGACATCACAGGGATGCTCTGTGATGTCACAATCTGGCTGCTGTGTAGGAACATTTTCATTGGCTGCTGTGTAGGAACATCCTCAATGGCTGCTGTGTAGGAACATCTTCATGTGCAGGAACATCTTCATCGTCCAGGAAGGGTATAAAAGGGGGCCGCGCCGCCCTGAGAGTCACTAGATAGATAGATAGAGATAGAGACATATAGATAGATAGATAGATAGATAGATAGATAGATAGATAGATAGATAGATAGACACAGCAGCCAATGAGACTGTTCCTACACAGCAGCCAATGAAGATGTTCCTACACAGCAGCCATTGAGGATGTTCCTACACAGCAGCCAATGAAAATGTTCTTACACAGCAGCCAGATTGTGACATCACAGGGATGCTCTGTGATGTCACAATCTGGCTGCTGTGTAGGAACATTTTCATTGGCTGCTGTGTAGGAACATCCTCAATGGCTGCTGTGTAGGAACATCTTCATGTGCAGTAACATCTTCATCGTCCAGGAAGGGTATAAAAGGGGGCCGCGCCGCCCTGAGAGTCACTAGATAGATAGATAGATAGATAGAGATAGAGACATATATATAGATAGATAGATAGATAGATAGATAGATAGATAGATAGATAGATAGATAGATAGATAGATAGATAGATAGATAGATAGATAGATAGATAGATAGATAGATAGATAGACACAGCAGCCAATGAGACTGTTCCTACACAGCAGCCAATGAAGATGTTCCTACACAGCAGCCATTGAGGATGATCCTACACAGCAGCCAATGAAAATGTTCTTACACAGCAGCCAGATTGTGACATCACAGGGATGCTCTGTGATGTCACAATCTGGCTGCTGTGTAGGAACATTTTCATTGGCTGCTGTGTAGGAACATCCTCAATGGCTGCTGTGTAGGAACATCTTCATGTGCAGGAACATCTTCATCGTCCAGGAAGGGTATAAAAGGGGGCCGCGCCGCCCTGAGAGTCACTAGATAGATAGATAGATAGAGATAGAGACATATAGATAGATAGATAGATAGATAGATAGATAGATAGATAGATAGATAGATAGATAGATAGATAGATAGATAGATAGATAGATAGACACAGCAGCCAATGAGACTGTTCCTACACAGCAGCCAATGAAGATGTTCCTACACAGCAGCCATTGAGGATGTTCCTACACAGCAGCCAATGAAAATGTTCTTACACAGCAGCCAGATTGTGACATCACAGGGATGCTCTGTGATGTCACAATCTGGCTGCTGTGTAGGAACATTTTCATTGGCTGCTGTGTAGGAACATCCTCAATGGCTGCTGTGTAGGAACATCTTCATGTGCAGGAACATCTTCATCGTCCAGGAAGGGTATAAAAGGGGGCCGCGCCGCCCTGAGAGTCACTAGATAGATAGATAGAGATAGAGACATATAGATAGATAGATAGATAGATAGATAGATAGATAGATAGATAGATAGACACAGCAGCCAATGAGACTGTTCCTACACAGCAGCCAATGAAGATGTTCCTACACAGCAGCCATTGAGGATGTTCCTACACAGCAGCCAATGAAAATGTTCTTACACAGCAGCCAGATTGTGACATCACAGGGATGCTCTGTGATGTCACAATCTGGCTGCTGTGTAGGAACATTTTCATTGGCTGCTGTGTAGGAACATCCTCAATGGCTGCTGTGTAGGAACATCTTCATGTGCAGGAACATCATCATCGTCCAGGAAGGGTATAAAAGGGGGCCGCGCCGCCCTGAGAGTCCCTAGATAGATAGAGATAGAGACAGATAGATAGATAGATAGATAGATAGATAGATAGATAGATAGATAGATAGATAGATAGATAGATAGACACAGCAGCCAATGAGACTGTTCCTACACAGCAGCCAATGAAGATGTTCCTACACAGCAGCCATTGAGGATGTTCCTACACAGCAGCCAATGAAAATGTTCTTACACAGCAGCCAGATTGTGACATCACAGGGATGCTCTGTGATGTCACAATCTGGCTGCTGTGTAGGAACATTTTCATTGGCTGCTGTGTAGGAACATCCTCAATGGCTGCTGTGTAGGAACATCTTCATGTGCAGGAACATCTTCATCGTCCAGGAAGGGTATAAAAGGGGGCCGCGCCGCCCTGAGAGTCACTAGATAGATAGATAGAGATAGAGACATATAGATAGATAGATAGATAGATAGATAGATAGATAGATAGATAGACACAGCAGCCAATGAGACTGTTCCTACACAGCAGCCAATGAAGATGTTCCTACACAGCAGCCATTGAGGATGTTCCTACACAGCAGCCAATGAAAATGTTCTTACACAGCAGCCAGATTGTGACATCACAGGGATGCTCTGTGATGTCACAATCTGGCTGCTGTGTAGGAACATTTTCATTGGCTGCTGTGTAGGAACATCCTCAATGGCTGCTGTGTAGGAACATCTTCATGTGCAGGAACATCTTCATCGTCCAGGAAGGGTATAAAAGGGGGCCGCGCCGCCCTGAGAGTCACTAGATAGATAGATAGAGATAGAGACATATAGATAGATAGATAGATAGATAGATAGATAGATAGATAGATAGATAGATAGATAGATAGATAGATAGATAGATAGATAGATAGATAGATAGATAGATAGATAGATAGATAGACACAGCAGCCAATGAGACTGTTCCTACACAGCAGCCAATGAAGATGTTCCTACACAGCAGCCATTGAGGATGTTCCTACACAGCAGCCAATGAAAATGTTCTTACACAGCAGCCAGATTGTGACATCACAGGGATGCTCTGTGATGTCACAATCTGGCTGCTGTGTAGGAACATTTTCATTGGCTGCTGTGTAGGAACATCCTCAATGGCTGCTGTGTAGGAACATCTTCATGTGCAGTAACATCTTCATCGTCCAGGAAGGGTATAAAAGGGGGCCGCGCCGCCCTGAGAGTCACTAGATAGATAGATAGATAGATAGATAGAGATAGAGACATATAGATAGATAGATAGATAGATAGATAGATAGATAGACACAGCAGCCAATGAGACTGTTCCTACACAGCAGCCAATGAAGATGTTCCTACACAGCAGCCATTGAGGATGATCCTACACAGCAGCCAATGAAAATGTTCTTACACAGCAGCCAGATTGTGACATCACAGGGATGCTCTGTGATGTCACAATCTGGCTGCTGTGTAGGAACATTTTCATTGGCTGCTGTGTAGGAACATCCTCAATGGCTGCTGTGTAGGAACATCTTCATGTGCAGGAACATCTTCATCGTCCAGGAAGGGTATAAAAGGGGGCCGCGCCGCCCTGAGAGTCACTAGATAGATAGATAGATAGAGATAGATAGATAGATAGATAGATAGATAGATAGATAGATAGATAGATAGATAGATAGATAGATAGATAGATAGATAGATAGATAGATAGATAGATAGATAGATAGATAGACACAGCAGCCAATGAGACTGTTCCTACACAGCAGCCAATGAAGATGTTCCTACACAGCAGCCATTGAGGATGTTCCTACACAGCAGCCAATGAAAATGTTCTTACACAGCAGCCAGATTGTGACATCACAGGGATGCTCTGTGATGTCACAATCTGGCTGCTGTGTAGGAACATTTTCATTGGCTGCTGTGTAGGAACATCCTCAATGGCTGCTGTGTAGGAACATCTTCATGTGCAGGAACATCTTCATCGTCCAGGAAGGGTATAAAAGGGGGCCGCGCCGCCCTGAGAGTCACTAGATAGATAGATAGAGATAGAGACATATAGATAGATAGATAGATAGATAGATAGATAGATAGATAGATAGATAGATAGATAGATAGATAGATAGATAGATAGATAGATAGATAGATAGATAGATGGATAGACACAGCAGCCAATGAGACTGTTCCTACACAGCAGCCAATGAAGATGTTCCTACACAGCAGCCATTGAGGATGTTCCTACACAGCAGCCAATGAAAATGTTCTTACACAGCAGCCAGATTGTGACATCACAGGGATGCTCTGTGATGTCACAATCTGGCTGCTGTGTAGGAACATTTTCATTGGCTGCTGTGTAGGAACATCCTCAATGGCTGCTGTGTAGGAACATCTTCATGTGCAGGAACATCTTCATCGTCCAGGAAGGGTATAAAAGGGGGCCGCGCCGCCCTGAGAGTCCCTAGATAGATAGAGATAGAGACAGATAGATAGATAGATAGATAGATAGATAGATAGATAGATAGATAGATAGATAGATAGATAGATAGATAGATAGATAGATAGATAGATAGATAGATAGACACAGCAGCCAATGAGACTGTTCCTACACAGCAGCCAATGAAGATGTTCCTACACAGCAGCCATTGAGGATGTTCCTACACAGCAGCCAATGAAAATGTTCTTACACAGCAGCCAGATTGTGACATCACAGGGATGCTCTGTGATGTCACAATCTGGCTGCTGTGTAGGAACATTTTCATTGGCTGCTGTGTAGGAACATCCTCAATGGCTGCTGTGTAGGAACATCTTCATGTGCAGTAACATCTTCATCGTCCAGGAAGGGTATAAAAGGGGGCCGCGCCGCCCTGAGAGTCACTAGATAGATAGATAGATAGATAGAGATAGAGACATATATATAGATAGATAGATAGATAGATAGATAGATAGATAGATAGATAGATAGATAGATAGATAGATAGATAGATAGATAGACACAGCAGCCAATGAGACTGTTCCTACACAGCAGCCAATGAAGATGTTCCTACACAGCAGCCATTGAGGATGATCCTACACAGCAGCCAATGAAAATGTTCTTACACAGCAGCCAGATTGTGACATCACAGGGATGCTCTGTGATGTCACAATCTGGCTGCTGTGTAGGAACATTTTCATTGGCTGCTGTGTAGGAACATCCTCAATGGCTGCTGTGTAGGAACATCTTCATGTGCAGGAACATCTTCATCGTCCAGGAAGGGTATAAAAGGGGGCCGCGCCGCCCTGAGAGTCACTAGATAGATAGATAGATAGAGATAGAGACATATAGATAGATAGATAGATAGATAGATAGATAGATAGATAGATAGATAGATAGATAGATAGATAGATAGATAGATAGATAGATAGATAGATAGATAGACACAGCAGCCAATGAGACTGTTCCTACACAGCAGCCAATGAAGATGTTCCTACACAGCAGCCATTGAGGATGTTCCTACACAGCAGCCAATGAAAATGTTCTTACACAGCAGCCAGATTGTGACATCACAGGGATGCTCTGTGATGTCACAATCTGGCTGCTGTGTAGGAACATTTTCATTGGCTGCTGTGTAGGAACATCCTCAATGGCTGCTGTGTAGGAACATCTTCATGTGCAGGAACATCTTCATCGTCCAGGAAGGGTATAAAAGGGGGCCGCGCCGCCCTGAGAGTCACTAGATAGATAGATAGAGATAGAGACATATAGATAGATAGATAGATAGATAGATAGATAGATAGATAGATAGATAGATAGATAGATAGATAGATAGATAGATAGATAGATAGATAGATAGATAGATAGATAGATAGACACAGCAGCCAATGAGACTGTTCCTACACAGCAGCCAATGAAGATGTTCCTACACAGCAGCCATTGAGGATGTTCCTACACAGCAGCCAATGAAAATGTTCTTACACAGCAGCCAGATTGTGACATCACAGGGATGCTCTGTGATGTCACAATCTGGCTGCTGTGTAGGAACATTTTCATTGGCTGCTGTGTAGGAACATCCTCAATGGCTGCTGTGTAGGAACATCTTCATGTGCAGGAACATCATCATCGTCCAGGAAGGGTATAAAAGGGGGCCGCGCCGCCCTGAGAGTCCCTAGATAGATAGAGATAGAGACAGATAGATAGATAGATAGATAGATAGATAGATAGATAGATAGATAGATAGATAGATAGATAGATAGATAGATAGATAGATAGACACAGCAGCCAATGAGACTGTTCCTACACAGCAGCCAATGAAGATGTTCCTACACAGCAGCCATTGAGGATGTTCCTACACAGCAGCCAATGAAAATGTTCTTACACAGCAGCCAGATTGTGACATCACAGGGATGCTCTGTGATGTCACAATCTGGCTGCTGTGTAGGAACATTTTCATTGGCTGCTGTGTAGGAACATCCTCAATGGCTGCTGTGTAGGAACATCTTCATGTGCAGGAACATCTTCATCGTCCAGGAAGGGTATAAAAGGGGGCCGCGCCGCCCTGAGAGTCACTAGATAGATAGATAGAGATAGAGACATATAGATAGATAGATAGATAGATAGATAGATAGACACAGCAGCCAATGAGACTGTTCCTACACAGCAGCCAATGAAGATGTTCCTACACAGCAGCCATTGAGGATGTTCCTACACAGCAGCCAATGAAAATGTTCTTACACAGCAGCCAGATTGTGACATCACAGGGATGCTCTGTGATGTCACAATCTGGCTGCTGTGTAGGAACATTTTCATTGGCTGCTGTGTAGGAAC
Source organism: Borostomias antarcticus (assembly GCF_949987555.1). Classification (NCBI taxonomy): domain Eukaryota; kingdom Metazoa; phylum Chordata; class Actinopteri; order Stomiiformes; family Stomiidae; genus Borostomias; species Borostomias antarcticus. The sequence continues at coordinate 418,391 of NW_028176285.1, forward strand.
ATCCTCAATGGCTGCTGTGTAGGAACATCTTCATGTGCAGGAACATCTTCATCGTCCAGGAAGGGTATAAAAGGGGGCCGCGCCGCCCTGAGAGTCACTAGATAGATAGATAGAGATAGAGACATATAGATAGATAGATAGATAGATAGATAGATAGATAGATAGATAGATAGATAGATAGATAGATAGATAGATAGATAGATAGATAGATAGACACAGCAGCCAATGAGACTGTTCCTACACAGCAGCCAATGAAGATGTTCCTACACAGCAGCCATTGAGGATGTTCCTACACAGCAGCCAATGAAAATGTTCTTACACAGCAGCCAGATTGTGACATCACAGGGATGCTCTGTGATGTCACAATCTGGCTGCTGTGTAGGAACATTTTCATTGGCTGCTGTGTAGGAACATCCTCAATGGCTGCTGTGTAGGAACATCTTCATGTGCAGGAACATCTTCATCGTCCAGGAAGGGTATAAAAGGGGGCCGCGCCGCCCTGAGAGTCACTAGATAGATAGATAGATAGAGATAGAGACATATAGATAGATAGATAGATAGATAGATAGATAGATAGATAGATAGATAGATAGATAGATAGATAGATAGACACAGCAGCCAATGAGACTGTTCCTACACAGCAGCCAATGAAGATGTTCCTACACAGCAGCCATTGAGGATGTTCCTACACAGCAGCCAATGAAAATGTTCTTACACAGCAGCCAGATTGTGACATCACAGGGATGCTCTGTGATGTCACAATCTGGCTGCTGTGTAGGAACATTTTCATTGGCTGCTGTGTAGGAACATCCTCAATGGCTGCTGTGTAGGAACATCTTCATGTGCAGGAACATCTTCATCGTCCAGGAAGGGTATAAAAGGGGGCCGCGCCGCCCTGAGAGTCACTAGATAGATAGATAGAGATAGAGACATATAGATAGATAGATAGATAGATAGATAGATAGATAGATAGATAGATAGATAGATAGATAGATAGATAGATAGATAGATAGATAGACACAGCAGCCAATGAGACTGTTCCTACACAGCAGCCAATGAAGATGTTCCTACACAGCAGCCATTGAGGATGTTCCTACACAGCAGCCAATGAAAATGTTCTTACACAGCAGCCAGATTGTGACATCACAGGGATGCTCTGTGATGTCACAATCTGGCTGCTGTGTAGGAACATTTTCATTGGCTGCTGTGTAGGAACATCCTCAATGGCTGCTGTGTAGGAACATCTTCATGTGCAGGAACATCTTCATCGTCCAGGAAGGGTATAAAAGGGGGCCGCGCCGCCCTGAGAGTCACTAGATAGATAGATAGAGATAGAGACATATAGATAGATAGATAGATAGATAGATAGATAGATAGATAGATAGATAGATAGATAGATAGATAGATAGATAGATAGATAGATAGATAGATAGATAGATAGATAGATAGATAGATAGATAGACACAGCAGCCAATGAGACTGTTCCTACACAGCAGCCAATGAAGATGTTCCTACACAGCAGCCATTGAGGATGTTCCTACACAGCAGCCAATGAAAATGTTCTTACACAGCAGCCAGATTGTGACATCACAGGGATGCTCTGTGATGTCACAATCTGGCTGCTGTGTAGGAACATTTTCATTGGCTGCTGTGTAGGAACATCCTCAATGGCTGCTGTGTAGGAACATCTTCATGTGCAGGAACATCATCATCGTCCAGGAAGGGTATAAAAGGGGGCCGCGCCGCCCTGAGAGTCCCTAGATAGATAGAGATAGAGACAGATAGATAGATAGATAGATAGATAGATAGATAGATAGATAGATAGATAGATAGATAGATAGATAGATAGATAGATAGATAGATAGATAGATAGATAGACACAGCAGCCAATGAGACTGTTCCTACACAGCAGCCAATGAAGATGTTCCTACACAGCAGCCATTGAGGATGTTCCTACACAGCAGCCAATGAAAATGTTCTTACACAGCAGCCAGATTGTGACATCACAGGGATGCTCTGTGATGTCACAATCTGGCTGCTGTGTAGGAACATTTTCATTGGCTGCTGTGTAGGAACATCCTCAATGGCTGCTGTGTAGGAACATCTTCATGTGCAGGAACATCTTCATCGTCCAGGAAGGGTATAAAAGGGGGCCGCGCCGCCCTGAGAGTCACTAGATAGATAGATAGAGATAGAGACATATAGATAGATAGATAGATAGATAGATAGATAGATAGATAGATAGATAGATAGATAGATAGATAGATAGATAGATAGATAGATAGATAGATAGATAGACACAGCAGCCAATGAGACTGTTCCTACACAGCAGCCAATGAAGATGTTCCTACACAGCAGCCATTGAGGATGTTCCTACACAGCAGCCAATGAAAATGTTCTTACACAGCAGCCAGATTGTGACATCACAGGGATGCTCTGTGATGTCACAATCTGGCTGCTGTGTAGGAACATTTTCATTGGCTGCTGTGTAGGAACATCCTCAATGGCTGCTGTGTAGGAACATCTTCATGTGCAGGAACATCTTCATCGTCCAGGAAGGGTATAAAAGGGGGCCGCGCCGCCCTGAGAGTCCCTAGATAGATAGAGATAGAGACATATAGATAGATAGATAGATAGATAGATAGATAGATAGATAGATAGATAGATAGATAGATAGATAGATAGATAGATAGATAGATAGACACAGCAGCCAATGAGACTGTTCCTACACAGCAGCCAATGAAGATGTTCCTACACAGCAGCCATTGAGGATGTTCCTACACAGCAGCCAATGAAAATGTTCTTACACAGCAGCCAGATTGTGACATCACAGGGATGCTCTGTGATGTCACAATCTGGCTGCTGTGTAGGAACATTTTCAATGGCTGCTGTGTAGGAACATCCTCAATGGCTGCTGTGTAGGAACATCTTCATGTGCAGGAACATCTTCATCGTCCAGGAAGGGTATAAAAGGGGGCCGCGCCGCCCTGAGAGTCACTAGATAGATAGATAGAGATAGAGACATATAGATAGATAGATAGATAGATAGATAGACACAGCAGCCAATGAGACTGTTCCTACACAGCAGCCAATGAAGATGTTCCTACACAGCAGCCATTGAGGATGTTCCTACACAGCAGCCAATGAAAATGTTCTTACACAGCAGCCAGATTGTGACATCACAGGGATGCTCTGTGATGTCACAATCTGGCTGCTGTGTAGGAACATTTTCATTGGCTGCTGTGTAGGAACATCCTCAATGGCTGCTGTGTAGGAACATCTTCATGTGCAGGAACATCTTCATCGTCCAGGAAGGGTATAAAAGGGGGCCGCGCCGCCCTGAGAGTCACTAGATAGATAGATAGAGATAGAGACATATAGATAGATAGATAGATAGATAGATAGATAGACACAGCAGCCAATGAGACTGTTCCTACACAGCAGCCAATGAAGATGTTCCTACACAGCAGCCATTGAGGATGTTCCTACACAGCAGCCAATGAAAATGTTCTTACACAGCAGCCAGATTGTGACATCACAGGGATGCTCTGTGATGTCACAATCTGGCTGCTGTGTAGGAACATTTTCATTGGCTGCTGTGTAGGAACATCCTCAATGGCTGCTGTGTAGGAACATCTTCATGTGCAGTAACATCTTCATCGTCCAGGAAGGGTATAAAAGGGGGCCGCGCCGCCCTGAGAGTCACTAGATAGATAGATAGATAGATAGAGATAGAGACATATATATAGATAGATAGATAGATAGATAGATAGATAGATAGATAGATAGATAGATAGATAGATAGACACAGCAGCCAATGAGACTGTTCCTACACAGCAGCCAATGAAGATGTTCCTACACAGCAGCCATTGAGGATGATCCTACACAGCAGCCAATGAAAATGTTCTTACACAGCAGCCAGATTGTGACATCACAGGGATGCTCTGTGATGTCACAATCTGGCTGCTGTGTAGGAACATTTTCATTGGCTGCTGTGTAGGAACATCCTCAATGGCTGCTGTGTAGGAACATCTTCATGTGCAGGAACATCTTCATCGTCCAGGAAGGGTATAAAAGGGGGCCGCGCCGCCCTGAGAGTCACTAGATAGATAGATAGATAGAGATAGAGACATATAGATAGATAGATAGATAGATAGATAGATAGATAGATAGATAGATAGATAGATAGATAGATAGATAGATAGATAGATAGATAGATAGATAGATAGATAGATAGATAGATAGATAGACACAGCAGCCAATGAGACTGTTCCTACACAGCAGCCAATGAAGATGTTCCTACACAGCAGCCATTGAGGATGTTCCTACACAGCAGCCAATGAAAATGTTCTTACACAGCAGCCAGATTGTGACATCACAGGGATGCTCTGTGATGTCACAATCTGGCTGCTGTGTAGGAACATTTTCATTGGCTGCTGTGTAGGAACATCCTCAATGGCTGCTGTGTAGGAACATCTTCATGTGCAGGAACATCTTCATCGTCCAGGAAGGGTATAAAAGGGGGCCGCGCCGCCCTGAGAGTCACTAGATAGATAGATAGAGATAGAGACATATAGATAGATAGATAGATAGATAGATAGATAGATAGATAGATAGACACAGCAGCCAATGAGACTGTTCCTACACAGCAGCCAATGAAGATGTTCCTACACAGCAGCCATTGAGGATGTTCCTACACAGCAGCCAATGAAAATGTTCTTACACAGCAGCCAGATTGTGACATCACAGGGATGCTCTGTGATGTCACAATCTGGCTGCTGTGTAGGAACATTTTCATTGGCTGCTGTGTAGGAACATCCTCAATGGCTGCTGTGTAGGAACATCTTCATGTGCAGGAACATCATCATCGTCCAGGAAGGGTATAAAAGGGGGCCGCGCCGCCCTGAGAGTCCCTAGATAGATAGAGATAGAGACAGATAGATAGATAGATAGATAGATAGATAGATAGATAGATAGATAGATAGATAGATAGATAGATAGATAGATAGATAGATAGACACAGCAGCCAATGAGACTGTTCCTACACAGCAGCCAATGAAGATGTTCCTACACAGCAGCCATTGAGGATGTTCCTACACAGCAGCCAATGAAAATGTTCTTACACAGCAGCCAGATTGTGACATCACAGGGATGCTCTGTGATGTCACAATCTGGCTGCTGTGTAGGAACATTTTCATTGGCTGCTGTGTAGGAACATCCTCAATGGCTGCTGTGTAGGAACATCTTCATGTGCAGTAACATCTTCATCGTCCAGGAAGGGTATAAAAGGGGGCCGCGCCGCCCTGAGAGTCACTAGATAGATAGATAGATAGATAGAGATAGAGACATATAGATAGATAGATAGATAGATAGATAGATAGATAGATAGATAGATAGACACAGCAGCCAATGAGACTGTTCCTACACAGCAGCCAATGAAGATGTTCCTACACAGCAGCCATTGAGGATGATCCTACACAGCAGCCAATGAAAATGTTCTTACACAGCAGCCAGATTGTGACATCACAGGGATGCTCTGTGATGTCACAATCTGGCTGCTGTGTAGGAACATTTTCATTGGCTGCTGTGTAGGAACATCCTCAATGGCTGCTGTGTAGGAACATCTTCATGTGCAGGAACATCTTCATCGTCCAGGAAGGGTATAAAAGGGGGCCGCGCCGCCCTGAGAGTCACTAGATAGATAGATAGATAGAGATAGATAGATAGATAGATAGATAGATAGATAGATAGATAGATAGATAGATAGATAGATAGATAGATAGATAGATAGATAGATAGACACAGCAGCCAATGAGACTGTTCCTACACAGCAGCCAATGAAGATGTTCCTACACAGCAGCCATTGAGGATGTTCCTACACAGCAGCCAATGAAAATGTTCTTACACAGCAGCCAGATTGTGACATCACAGGGATGCTCTGTGATGTCACAATCTGGCTGCTGTGTAGGAACATTTTCATTGGCTGCTGTGTAGGAACATCCTCAATGGCTGCTGTGTAGGAACATCTTCATGTGCAGGAACATCTTCATCGTCCAGGAAGGGTATAAAAGGGGGCCGCGCCGCCCTGAGAGTCACTAGATAGATAGATAGAGATAGAGACATATAGATAGATAGATAGATAGATAGATAGATAGATAGATAGATAGATAGATAGATAGATAGATAGATAGATAGATAGATAGATAGATAGATAGATAGATGGATAGACACAGCAGCCAATGAGACTGTTCCTACACAGCAGCCAATGAAGATGTTCCTACACAGCAGCCATTGAGGATGTTCCTACACAGCAGCCAATGAAAATGTTCTTACACAGCAGCCAGATTGTGACATCACAGGGATGCTCTGTGATGTCACAATCTGGCTGCTGTGTAGGAACATTTTCATTGGCTGCTGTGTAGGAACATCCTCAATGGCTGCTGTGTAGGAACATCTTCATGTGCAGGAACATCTTCATCGTCCAGGAAGGGTATAAAAGGGGGCCGCGCCGCCCTGAGAGTCCCTAGATAGATAGAGATAGAGACAGATAGATAGATAGATAGATAGATAGATAGATAGATAGATAGATAGATAGATAGATAGATAGATAGATAGATAGATAGATAGATAGATAGATAGATAGATAGATAGATAGACACAGCAGCCAATGAGACTGTTCCTACACAGCAGCCAATGAAGATGTTCCTACACAGCAGCCATTGAGGATGTTCCTACACAGCAGCCAATGAAAATGTTCTTACACAGCAGCCAGATTGTGACATCACAGGGATGCTCTGTGATGTCACAATCTGGCTGCTGTGTAGGAACATTTTCATTGGCTGCTGTGTAGGAACATCCTCAATGGCTGCTGTGTAGGAACATCTTCATGTGCAGTAACATCTTCATCGTCCATGAAGGGTATAAAAGGGGGCCGCGCCGCCCTGAGAGTCACTAGATAGATAGATAGATAGATAGAGATAGAGACATATATATAGATAGATAGATAGATAGATAGATAGATAGATAGATAGATAGATAGATAGATAGATAGACACAGCAGCCAATGAGACTGTTCCTACACAGCAGCCAATGAAGATGTTCCTACACAGCAGCCATTGAGGATGATCCTACACAGCAGCCAATGAAAATGTTCTTACACAGCAGCCAGATTGTGACATCACAGGGATGCTCTGTGATGTCACAATCTGGCTGCTGTGTAGGAACATTTTCATTGGCTGCTGTGTAGGAACATCCTCAATGGCTGCTGTGTAGGAACATCTTCATGTGCAGGAACATCTTCATCGTCCAGGAAGGGTATAAAAGGGGGCCGCGCCGCCCTGAGAGTCACTAGATAGATAGATAGATAGAGATAGAGACATATAGATAGATAGATAGATAGATAGATAGATAGATAGATAGATAGATAGATAGATAGATAGATAGACACAGCAGCCAATGAGACTGTTCCTACACAGCAGCCAATGAAGATGTTCCTACACAGCAGCCATTGAGGATGTTCCTACACAGCAGCCAATGAAAATGTTCTTACACAGCAGCCAGATTGTGACATCACAGGGATGCTCTGTGATGTCACAATCTGGCTGCTGTGTAGGAACATTTTCATTGGCTGCTGTGTAGGAACATCCTCAATGGCTGCTGTGTAGGAACATCTTCATGTGCAGGAACATCTTCATCGTCCAGGAAGGGTATAAAAGGGGGCCGCGCCGCCCTGAGAGTCACTAGATAGATAGATAGAGATAGAGACATATAGATAGATAGATAGATAGATAGATAGATAGATAGATAGATAGATAGATAGATAGATAGATAGACACAGCAGCCAATGAGACTGTTCCTACACAGCAGCCAATGAAGATGTTCCTACACAGCAGCCATTGAGGATGTTCCTACACAGCAGCCAATGAAAATGTTCTTACACAGCAGCCAGATTGTGACATCACAGGGATGCTCTGTGATGTCACAATCTGGCTGCTGTGTAGGAACATTTTCATTGGCTGCTGTGTAGGAACATCCTCAATGGCTGCTGTGTAGGAACATCTTCATGTGCAGGAACATCATCATCGTCCAGGAAGGGTATAAAAGGGGGCCGCGCCGCCCTGAGAGTCCCTAGATAGATAGAGATAGAGACAGATAGATAGATAGATAGATAGATAGATAGATAGATAGATAGATAGATAGATAGATAGACACAGCAGCCAATGAGACTGTTCCTACACAGCAGCCAATGAAGATGTTCCTACACAGCAGCCATTGAGGATGTTCCTACACAGCAGCCAATGAAAATGTTCTTACACAGCAGCCAGATTGTGACATCACAGGGATGCTCTGTGATGTCACAATCTGGCTGCTGTGTAGGAACATTTTCATTGGCTGCTGTGTAGGAACATCCTCAATGGCTGCTGTGTAGGAACATCTTCATGTGCAGGAACATCTTCATCGTCCAGGAAGGGTATAAAAGGGGGCCGCGCCGCCCTGAGAGTCACTAGATAGATAGATAGAGATAGAGACATATAGATAGATAGATAGATAGATAGATAGATAGATAGATAGACACAGCAGCCAATGAGACTGTTCCTACACAGCAGCCAATGAAGATGTTCCTACACAGCAGCCATTGAGGATGTTCCTACACAGCAGCCAATGAAAATGTTCTTACACAGCAGCCAGATTGTGACATCACAGGGATGCTCTGTGATGTCACAATCTGGCTGCTGTGTAGGAACATTTTCATTGGCTGCTGTGTAGGAACATCCTCAATGGCTGCTGTGTAGGAACATCTTCATGTGCAGGAACATCTTCATCGTCCAGGAAGGGTATAAAAGGGGGCCGCGCCGCCCTGAGAGTCACTAGATAGATAGATAGAGATAGAGACATATAGATAGATAGATAGATAGATAGATAGATAGATAGATAGATAGATAGATAGATAGATAGATAGATAGATAGATAGATAGATAGATAGATAGACACAGCAGCCAATGAGACTGTTCCTACACAGCAGCCAATGAAGATGTTCCTACACAGCAGCCATTGAGGATGTTCCTACACAGCAGCCAATGAAAATGTTCTTACACAGCAGCCAGATTGTGACATCACAGGGATGCTCTGTGATGTCACAATCTGGCTGCTGTGTAGGAACATTTTCATTGGCTGCTGTGTAGGAACATCCTCAATGGCTGCTGTGTAGGAACATCTTCATGTGCAGTAACATCTTCATCGTCCAGGAAGGGTATAAAAGGGGGCCGCGCCGCCCTGAGAGTCACTAGATAGATAGATAGATAGATAGAGATAGAGACATATAGATAGATAGATAGATAGATAGATAGATAGATAGATAGACACAGCAGCCAATGAGACTGTTCCTACACAGCAGCCAATGAAGATGTTCCTACACAGCAGCCATTGAGGATGATCCTACACAGCAGCCAATGAAAATGTTCTTACACAGCAGCCAGATTGTGACATCACAGGGATGCTCTGTGATGTCACAATCTGGCTGCTGTGTAGGAACATTTTCATTGGCTGCTGTGTAGGAACATCCTCAATGGCTGCTGTGTAGGAACATCTTCATGTGCAGGAACATCTTCATCGTCCAGGAAGGGTATAAAAGGGGGCCGCGCCGCCCTGAGAGTCACTAGATAGATAGATAGATAGAGATAGAGACAGATAGATAGATAGATAGATAGATAGATAGATAGATAGATAGATAGATAGATAGATAGATAGATAGATAGATAGATAGATAGACACAGCAGCCAATGAGACTGTTCCTACACAGCAGCCAATGAAGATGTTCCTACACAGCAGCCATTGAGGATGTTCCTACACAGCAGCCAATGAAAATGTTCTTACACAGCAGCCAGATTGTGACATCACAGGGATGCTCTGTGATGTCACAATCTGGCTGCTGTGTAGGAACATTTTCATTGGCTGCTGTGTAGGAACATCCTCAATGGCTGCTGTGTAGGAACATCTTCATGTGCAGGAACATCTTCATCGTCCAGGAAGGGTATAAAAGGGGGCCGCGCCGCCCTGAGAGTCACTAGATAGATAGATAGAGATAGAGACATATAGATAGATAGATAGATAGATAGATAGATAGATAGATAGATAGATAGATAGATAGATAGATAGATAGATAGATGGATAGACACAGCAGCCAATGAGACTGTTCCTACACAGCAGCCAATGAAGATGTTCCTACACAGCAGCCATTGAGGATGTTCCTACACAGCAGCCAATGAAAATGTTCTTACACAGCAGCCAGATTGTGACATCACAGGGATGCTCTGTGATGTCACAATCTGGCTGCTGTGTAGGAACATTTTCATTGGCTGCTGTGTAGGAACATCCTCAATGGCTGCTGTGTAGGAACATCTTCATGTGCAGGAACATCTTCATCGTCCAGGAAGGGTATAAAAGGGGGCCGCGCCGCCCTGAGAGTCCCTAGATAGATAGAGATAGAGACAGATAGATAGATAGATAGATAGATAGATAGATAGATAGATAGATAGATAGATAGATAGATAGATAGATAGATAGATAGATAGATAGATAGACACAGCAGCCAATGAGACTGTTCCTACACAGCAGCCAATGAAGATGTTCCTACACAGCAGCCATTGAGGATGTTCCTACACAGCAGCCAATGAAAATGTTCTTACACAGCAGCCAGATTGTGACATCACAGGGATGCTCTGTGATGTCACAATCTGGCTGCTGTGTAGGAACATTTTCATTGGCTGCTGTGTAGGAACATCCTCAATGGCTGCTGTGTAGGAACATATTCATGTGCAGTAACATCTTCATCGTCCAGGAAGGGTATAAAAGGGGGCCGCGCCGCCCTGAGAGTCACTAGATAGATAGATAGATAGATAGAGATAGAGACATATAGATAGATAGATAGATAGATAGATAGATAGATAGATAGATAGATAGATAGATAGATAGATAGATAGATAGATAGATAGATAGATAGATAGATAGATAGATAGATAGATAGATAGATTGATAGATAGATAGATAGACACAGCAGCCAATGAGACTGTTCCTACACAGCAGCCAATGAAGATGTTCCTACACAGCAGCCATTGAGGATGATCCTACACAGCAGCCAATGAAAATGTTCTTACACAGCAGCCAGATTGTGACATCACAGGGATGCTCTGTGATGTCACAATCTGGCTGCTGTGTAGGAACATTTTCATTGGCTGCTGTGTAGGAACATCCTCAATGGCTGCTGTGTAGGAACATCTTCATGTGCAGGAACATCTTCATCGTCCAGGAAGGGTATAAAAGGGGGCCGCGCCGCCCTGAGAGTCACTAGATAGATAGATAGATAGAGATAGAGACATATAGATAGATAGATAGATAGATAGATAGATAGATAGATAGATAGATAGATAGATAGATAGATAGATAGATAGATAGATAGATAGATAGATAGATAGACACAGCAGCCAATGAGACTGTTCCTACACAGCAGCCAATGAAGATGTTCCTACACAGCAGCCATTGAGGATGTTCCTACACAGCAGCCAATGAAAATGTTCTTACACAGCAGCCAGATTGTGACATCACAGGGATGCTCTGTGATGTCACAATCTGGCTGCTGTGTAGGAACATTTTCATTGGCTGCTGTGTAGGAACATCCTCAATGGCTGCTGTGTAGGAACATCTTCATGTGCAGGAACATCTTCATCGTCCAGGAAGGGTATAAAAGGGGGCCGCGCCGCCCTGAGAGTCACTAGATAGATAGATAGAGATAGAGACATATAGATAGATAGATAGATAGATAGATAGATAGATAGATAGATAGATAGATAGATAGATAGATAGATAGATAGACACAGCAGCCAATGAGACTGTTCCTACACAGCAGCCAATGAAGATGTTCCTACACAGCAGCCATTGAGGATGTTCCTACACAGCAGCCAATGAAAATGTTCTTACACAGCAGCCAGATTGTGACATCACAGGGATGCTCTGTGATGTCACAATCTGGCTGCTGTGTAGGAACATTTTCATTGGCTGCTGTGTAGGAACATCCTCAATGGCTGCTGTGTAGGAACATCTTCATGTGCAGGAACATCTTCATCGTCCAGGAAGGGTATAAAAGGGGGCCGCGCCGCCCTGAGAGTCCCTAGATAGATAGAGATAGAGACAGATAGATAGATAGATAGATAGATAGATAGATAGATAGATAGATAGATAGATAGATAGATAGATAGATAGATAGATAGATAGATAGAAAGATAGATAGATAGATAGATAGATAGATAGATAGATAGACACAGCAGCCAATGAGACTGTTCCTACACAGCAGCCAATGAAGATGTTCCTACACAGCAGCCATTGAGGATGTTCCTACACAGCAGCCAATGAAAATGTTCTTACACAGCAGCCAGATTGTGACATCACAGGGATGCTCTGTGATGTCACAATCTGGCTGCTGTGTAGGAACATTTTCATTGGCTGCTGTGTAGGAACATCCTCAATGGCTGCTGTGTAGGAACATCTTCATGTGCAGGAACATCTTCATCGTCCAGGAAGGGTATAAAAGGGGGCCGCGCCGCCCTGAGAGTCACTAGATAGATAGATAGATAGATAGAGATAGAGACAGATAGATAGATAGATAGATAGATAGATAGATAGATAGATAGATAGATAGATAGATAGATAGATAGATAGATAGATAGATAGATAGATAGATAGATAGATAGATAGATAGATAGATTGATAGATAGATAGATAGACACAGCAGCCAATGAGACTGTTCCTACACAGCAGCCAATGAAGATGTTCCTACACAGCAGCCATTGAGGATGATCCTACACAGCAGCCAATGAAAATGTTCTTACACAGCAGCCAGATTGTGACATCACAGGGATGCTCTGTGATGTCACAATCTGGCTGCTGTGTAGGAACATTTTCATTGGCTGCTGTGTAGGAACATCCTCAATGGCTGCTGTGTAGGAACATCTTCATGTGCAGGAACATCTTCATCGTCCAGGAAGGGTATAAAAGGGGGCCGCGCCGCCCTGAGAGTCACTAGATAGATAGATAGATAGAGATAGAGACATATAGATAGATAGATAGATAGATAGATAGATAGATAGATAGATAGATAGATAGATAGATAGATAGATAGATAGATAGATAGATAGATAGATAGATAGACACAGCAGCCAATGAGACTGTTCCTACACAGCAGCCAATGAAGATGTTCCTACACAGCAGCCATTGAGGATGTTCCTACACAGCAGCCAATGAAAATGTTCTTACACAGCAGCCAGATTGTGACATCACAGGGATGCTCTGTGATGTCACAATCTGGCTGCTGTGTAGGAACATTTTCATTGGCTGCTGTGTAGGAACATCCTCAATGGCTGCTGTGTAGGAACATCTTCATGTGCAGGAACATCTTCATCGTCCAGGAAGGGTATAAAAGGGGGCCGCGCCGCCCTGAGAGTCACTAGATAGATAGATAGAGATAGAGACATATAGATAGATAGATAGATAGATAGATAGATAGATAGATAGATAGATAGATAGATAGATAGATAGATAGATAGATAGATAGATAGATAGATAGATAGATAGATAGATAGACACAGCAGCCAATGAGACTGTTCCTACACAGCAGCCAATGAAGATGTTCCTACACAGCAGCCATTGAGGATGTTCCTACACAGCAGCCAATGAAAATGTTCTTACACAGCAGCCAGATTGTGACATCACAGGGATGCTCTGTGATGTCACAATCTGGCTGCTGTGTAGGAACATTTTCATTGGCTGCTGTGTAGGAACATCCTCAATGGCTGCTGTGTAGGAACATCTTCATGTGCAGGAACATCTTCATCGTCCAGGAAGGGTATAAAAGGGGGCCGCGCCGCCCTGAGAGTCACTAGATAGATAGATAGAGATAGAGACATATAGATAGATAGATAGATAGATAGATAGATAGATAGATAGATAGATAGATAGATAGATAGATAGATAGACACAGCAGCCAATGAGACTGTTCCTACACAGCAGCCAATGAAGATGTTCCTACACAGCAGCCATTGAGGATGTTCCTACACAGCAGCCAATGAAAATGTTCTTACACAGCAGCCAGATTGTGACATCACAGGGATGCTCTGTGATGTCACAATCTGGCTGCTGTGTAGGAACATTTTCATTGGCTGCTGTGTAGGAACATCCTCAATGGCTGCTGTGTAGGAACATCTTCATGTGCAGGAACATCTTCATCGTCCAGGAAGGGTATAAAAGGGGGCCGCGCCGCCCTGAGAGTCCCTAGATAGATAGAGATAGAGACAGATAGATAGATAGATAGATAGATAGATAGATAGATAGATAGATAGATAGATAGATAGATAGATAGATAGAAAGATAGATAGATAGATAGATAGATAGATAGATAGATAGATAGATAGATAGATAGATAGACACAGCAGCCAATGAGACTGTTCCTACACAGCAGCCAATGAAGATGTTCCTACACAGCAGCCATTGAGGATGTTCCTACACAGCAGCCAATGAAAATGTTCTTACACAGCAGCCAGATTGTGACATCACAGGGATGCTCTGTGATGTCACAATCTGGCTGCTGTGTAGGAACATTTTCATTGGCTGCTGTGTAGGAACATCCTCAATGGCTGCTGTGTAGGAACATCTTCATGTGCAGGAACATCTTCATCGTCCAGGAAGGGTATAAAAGGGGGCCGCGCCGCCCTGAGAGTCACTAGATAGATAGATAGATAGATAGAGATAGAGACAGATAGATAGATAGATAGATAGATAGATAGATAGATAGATAGATAGATAGATAGATTGATAGATAGATAGATAGACACAGCAGCCAATGAGACTGTTCCTACACAGCAGCCAATGAAGATGTTCCTACACAGCAGCCATTGAGGATGATCCTACACAGCAGCCAATGAAAATGTTCTTACACAGCAGCCAGATTGTGACATCACAGGGATGCTCTGTGATGTCACAATCTGGCTGCTGTGTAGGAACATTTTCATTGGCTGCTGTGTAGGAACATCCTCAATGGCTGCTGTGTAGGAACATCTTCATGTGCAGGAACATCTTCATCGTCCAGGAAGGGTATAAAAGGGGGCCGCGCCGCCCTGAGAGTCACTAGATAGATAGATAGATAGAGATAGAGACATATAGATAGATAGATAGATAGATAGATAGATAGATAGATAGATAGATAGATAGATAGATAGATAGATAGATAGATAGATAGATAGATAGATAGATAGATAGATAGATAGATAGACACAGCAGCCAATGAGACTGTTCCTACACAGCAGCCAATGAAGATGTTCCTACACAGCAGCCATTGAGGATGTTCCTACACAGCAGCCAATGAAAATGTTCTTACACAGCAGCCAGATTGTGACATCACAGGGATGCTCTGTGATGTCACAATCTGGCTGCTGTGTAGGAACATTTTCATTGGCTGCTGTGTAGGAACATCCTCAATGGCTGCTGTGTAGGAACATCTTCATGTGCAGGAACATCTTCATCGTCCAGGAAGGGTATAAAAGGGGGCCGCGCCGCCCTGAGAGTCACTAGATAGATAGATAGAGATAGAGACATATAGATAGATAGATAGATAGATAGATAGATAGATAGATAGATAGATAGATAGATAGATAGATAGATAGATAGATAGATAGATAGATAGATAGATAGATAGATAGACACAGCAGCCAATGAGACTGTTCCTACACAGCAGCCAATGAAGATGTTCCTACACAGCAGCCATTGAGGATGTTCCTACACAGCAGCCAATGAAAATGTTCTTACACAGCAGCCAGATTGTGACATCACAGGGATGCTCTGTGATGTCACAATCTGGCTGCTGTGTAGGAACATTTTCATTGGCTGCTGTGTAGGAACATCCTCAATGGCTGCTGTGTAGGAACATCTTCATGTGCAGGAACATCTTCATCGTCCAGGAAGGGTATAAAAGGGGGCCGCGCCGCCCTGAGAGTCCCTAGATAGATAGAGATAGAGACAGATAGATAGATAGATAGATAGATAGATAGATAGATAGATAGATAGATAGATAGATAGATAGATAGATAGAAAGATAGATAGATAGATAGATAGATAGATAGATAGACACAGCAGCCAATGAGACTGTTCCTACACAGCAGCCAATGAAGATGTTCCTACACAGCAGCCATTGAGGATGTTCCTACACAGCAGCCAATGAAAATGTTCTTACACAGCAGCCAGATTGTGACATCACAGGGATGCTCTGTGATGTCACAATCTGGCTGCTGTGTAGGAACATTTTCATTGGCTGCTGTGTAGGAACATCCTCAATGGCTGCTGTGTAGGAACATCTTCATGTGCAGGAACATCTTCATCGTCCAGGAAGGGTATAAAAGGGGGCCGCGCCGCCCTGAGAGTCACTAGATAGATAGATAGAGATAGAGACATATAGATAGATAGATAGATAGATAGATAGATAGATAGATAGATAGATAGATAGATAGATAGATAGATAGATAGATAGATAGACACAGCAGCCAATGAGACTGTTCCTACACAGCAGCCAATGAAGATGTTCCTACACAGCAGCCATTGAGGATGTTCCTACACAGCAGCCAATGAAAATGTTCTTACACAGCAGCCAGATTGTGACATCACAGGGATGCTCTGTGATGTCACAATCTGGCTGCTGTGTAGGAACATTTTCATTGGCTGCTGTGTAGGAACATCCTCAATGGCTGCTGTGTAGGAACATCTTCATGTGCAGGAACATCTTCATCGTCCAGGAAGGGTATAAAAGGGGGCCGCGCCGCCCTGAGAGTCACTAGATAGATAGATAGAGATAGAGACATATAGATAGATAGATAGATAGATAGATAGATAGATAGATAGATAGATAGATAGATAGATAGATAGATAGATAGATAGATAGATAGATAGATAGACACAGCAGCCAATGAGACTGTTCCTACACAGCAGCCAATGAAGATGTTCCTACACAGCAGCCATTGAGGATGTTCCTACACAGCAGCCAATGGAAATGTTCTTACACAGCAGCCAGATTGTGACATCACAGGGATGCTCTGTGATGTCACAATCTGGCTGCTGTGTAGGAACATTTTCATTGGCTGCTGTGTAGGAACATCCTCAATGGCTGCTGTGTAGGAACATCTTCATGTGCAGGAACATCTTCATCGTCCAGGAAGGGTATAAAAGGGGGCCGCGCCGCCCTGAGAGTCCCTAGATAGATAGAGATAGAGACAGATAGATAGATAGATAGATAGATAGATAGATAGATAGATAGATAGATAGATAGATAGATAGATAGATAGATAGATAGATAGATAGATAGACACAGCAGCCAATGAGACTGTTCCTACACAGCAGCCAATGAAGATGTTCCTACACAGCAGCCATTGAGGATGTTCCTACACAGCAGCCAATGAAAATGTTCTTACACAGCAGCCAGATTGTGACATCACAGGGATGCTCTGTGATGTCACAATCTGGCTGCTGTGTAGGAACATTTTCATTGGCTGCTGTGTAGGAACATCCTCAATGGCTGCTGTGTAGGAACATCTTCATGTGCAGTAACATCTTCATCGTCCAGGAAGGGTATAAAAGGGGGCCGCGCCGCCCTGAGAGTCACTAGATAGATAGATAGATAGATAGAGATAGAGACATATAGATAGATAGATAGATAGATAGATAGATAGATAGATAGATAGATAGATAGATAGATAGATAGATAGATAGATAGATAGATAGATAGACACAGCAGCCAATGAGACTGTTCCTACACAGCAGCCAATGAAGATGTTCCTACACAGCAGCCATTGAGGATGATCCTACACAGCAGCCAATGAAAATGTTCTTACACAGCAGCCAGATTGTGACATCACAGGGATGCTCTGTGATGTCACAATCTGGCTGCTGTGTAGGAACATTTTCATTGGCTGCTGTGTAGGAACATCCTCAATGGCTGCTGTGTAGGAACATCTTCATGTGCAGGAACATCTTCATCGTCCAGGAAGGGTATAAAAGGGGGCCGCGCCGCCCTGAGAGTCACTAGATAGATAGATAGATAGAGATAGAGACATATAGATAGATAGATAGATAGATAGATAGATAGATAGATAGATAGATAGATAGATAGATAGACACAGCAGCCAATGAGACTGTTCCTACACAGCAGCCAATGAAGATGTTCCTACACAGCAGCCATTGAGGATGTTCCTACACAGCAGCCAATGAAAATGTTCTTACACAGCAGCCAGATTGTGACATCACAGGGATGCTCTGTGATGTCACAATCTGGCTGCTGTGTAGGAACATTTTCATTGGCTGCTGTGTAGGAACATCCTCAATGGCTGCTGTGTAGGAACATCTTCATGTGCAGGAACATCTTCATCATCCAGGAAGGGTATAAAAGGGGGCCGCGCCGCCCTGAGAGTCACTAGAAAGATAGATAGAGATAGAGACATATAGATAGATAGATAGATAGATAGATAGATAGATAGATAGATACATAGATAGATAGATAGATAGATAGATAGATAGATAGATAGATAGATAGATAGATAGATAGATAGATAGATAGATAGATAGACACAGCAGCCAATGAGACTGTTCCTACACAGCAGCCAATGAAGATGTTCCTACACAGCAGCCATTGAGGATGTTCCTACACAGCAGCCAATGAAAATGTTCTTACACAGCAGCCAGATTGTGACATCACAGGGATGCTCTGTGATGTCACAATCTGGCTGCTGTGTAAGAACATTTTCATTGGCTGCTGTGTAGGAACATCCTCAATGGCTGCTGTGTAGGAACATCTTCATGTGCAGGAACATCTTCATCGTCCAGGAAGGGTATAAAAGGGGGCCGCGCCGCCCTGAGAGTCCCTAGATAGATAGAGATAGAGACAGATAGATAGATAGATAGATAGATAGATAGATAGATAGATAGATAGATAGATAGATAGATAGATAGATAGATAGATAGATAGAAAGATAGAAAGATAGATAGATAGATAGATGGATAGACACAGCAGCCAATGAGACTGTTCCTACACAGCAGCCAATGAAGATGTTCCTACACAGCAGCCATTGAGGATGTTCCTACACAGCAGCCAATGAAAATGTTCTTACACAGCAGCCAGATTGTGACATCACAGGGATGCTCTGTGATGTCACAATCTGGCTGCTGTGTAGGAACATTTTCATTGGCTGCTGTGTAGGAACATCCTCAATGGCTGCTGTGTAGGAACATCTTCATGTGCAGGAACATCTTCATCGTCCAGGAAGGGTATGAAAGGGGGCCGCGCCGCCCTGAGAGTCACTAGATAGATAGATAGAGATAGAGACATATAGATAGATAGATAGATAGATAGATAGATAGATAGATAGATAGATAGATAGATAGATAGATAGATAGATAGATAGATAGATAGATAGATAGATAGATAGACACAGCAGCCAATGAGACTGTTCCTACACAGCAGCCAATGAAGATGTTCCTACACAGCAGCCATTGAGGATGTTCCTACACAGCAGCCAATGAAAATGTTCTTACACAGCAGCCAGATTGTGACATCACAGGGATGCTCTGTGATGTCACAATCTGGCTGCTGTGTAGGAACATTTTCATTGGCTGCTGTGTAGGAACATCCTCAATGGCTGCTGTGTAGGAACATCTTCATGTGCAGTAACATCTTCATCGTCCAGGAAGGGTATAAAAGGGGGCCGCGCCGCCCTGAGAGTCACTAGATAGATAGATAGATAGATAGAGATAGAGATAGAGACATATAGATAGATAGATAGATAGATAGATAGATAGATAGATAGATAGATAGATAGATAGATAGATAGATAGATAGATAGACACAGCAGCCAATGAGACTGTTCCTACACAGCAGCCAATGAAGATGTTCCTACACAGCAGCCATTGAGGATGATCCTACACAGCAGCCAATGAAAATGTTCTTACACAGCAGCCAGATTGTGACATCACAGGGATGCTCTGTGATGTCACAATCTGGCTGCTGTGTAGGAACATTTTCATTGGCTGCTGTGTAGGAACATCCTCAATGGCTGCTGTGTAGGAACATCTTCATGTGCAGGAACATCTTCATCGTCCAGGAAGGGTATAAAAGGGGGCCGCGCCGCCCTGAGAGTCACTAGATAGATAGATAGAGATAGAGACATATAGATAGATAGATAGATAGATAGATAGATAGATAGATAGACACAGCAGCCAATGAGACTGTTCCTACACAGCAGCCAATGAAGATGTTCCTACACAGCAGCCATTGAGGATGTTCCTACACAGCAGCCAATGAAAATGTTCTTACACAGCAGCCAGATTGTGACATCACAGGGATGCTCTGTGATGTCACAATCTGGCTGCTGTGTAGGAACATTTTCATTGGCTGCTGTGTAGGAACATCCTCAATGGCTGCTGTGTAGGAACATCTTCATGTGCAGGAACATCTTCATCGTCCAGGAAGGGTATGAAAGGGGGCCGCGCCGCCCTGAGAGTCACTAGATAGATAGATAGAGATAGAGACATATAGATAGATAGATAGATAGATAGATAGATAGATAGATAGATAGATAGATAGATAGATAGATAGATAGATAGATAGACACAGCAGCCAATGAGACTGTTCCTACACAGCAGCCAATGAAGATGTTCCTACACAGCAGCCATTGAGGATGTTCCTACACAGCAGCCAATGAAAATGTTCTTACACAGCAGCCAGATTGTGACATCACAGGGATGCTCTGTGATGTCACAATCTGGCTGCTGTGTAGGAACATTTTCATTGGCTGCTGTGTAGGAACATCCTCAATGGCTGCTGTGTAGGAACATCTTCATGTGCAGTAACATCTTCATCGTCCAGGAAGGGTATAAAAGGGGGCCGCGCCGCCCTGAGAGTCACTAGATAGATAGATAGATAGATAGAGATAGAGACATATAGATAGATAGATAGATAGATAGATAGATAGATAGATAGATAGATAGATAGATAGATAGATAGATAGATAGATAGATAGATAGATTGATAGATTGATAGATAGATAGATAGACACAGCAGCCAATGAGACTGTTCCTACACAGCAGCCAATGAAGATGTTCCTACACAGCAGCCATTGAGGATGATCCTACACAGCAGCCAATAAAAATGTTCTTACACAGCAGCCAGATTGTGACATCACAGGGATGCTCTGTGATGTCACAATCTGGCTGCTGTGTAGGAACATTTTCATTGGCTGCTGTGTAGGAACATCCTCAATGGCTGCTGTGTAGGAACATCTTCATGTGCAGGAACATCTTCATCGTCCAGGAAGGGTATAAAAGGGGGCCGCGCCGCCCTGAGAGTCACTAGATAGATAGATAGATAGATAGATAGAGATAGAGACATATAGATAGATAGATAGATAGATAGATAGATAGATAGATAGATAGATAGATAGATAGATAGACACAGCAGCCAATGAGACTGTTCCTACACAGCAGCCATTGAGGATGTTCCTACACAGCAGCCAATGAAAATGTTCTTACA
>NW_028176285.1:445000-512500 GCF_949987555.1 Borostomias antarcticus
ATGTGCAGTAACATCTTCATCGTCCAGGAAGGGTATAAAAGGGGGCCGCGCCGCCCTGAGAGTCACTAGATAGATAGATAGATAGATAGAGATAGAGACAGATAGATAGATAGATAGATAGATAGATAGATAGATAGATAGATAGATAGATAGATAGATAGATAGATAGATAGATAGATAGATAGATAGATAGATAGATAGACACAGCAGCCAATGAGACTGTTCCTACACAGCAGCCAATGAAGATGTTCCTACACAGCAGCCATTGAGGATGTTCCTACACAACAGCCAATGAAAATGTTCTTACACAGCAGCCAGATTGTGACATCACAGGGATGCTCTGTGATGTCACAATCTGGCTGCTGTGTAGGAACATTTTCATTGGCTGCTGTGTAGGAACATCCTCAATGGCTGCTGTGTAGGAACATCTTCATGTGCAGGAACATCTTCATCGTCCAGGAAGGGTATAAAAGGGGGCCGCGCCGCCCTGAGAGTCACTAGATAGATAGATAGAGATAGAGACATATAGATAGATAGATAGATAGATAGATAGATAGATAGATAGATAGATAGATAGATAGATAGATAGATAGATAGATAGATAGATAGATAGACACAGCAGCCAATGAGACTGTTCCTACACAGCAGCCAATGAAGATGTTCCTACACAGCAGCCATTGAGGATGTTCCTACACAGCAGCCAATGAAAATGTTCTTACACAGCAGCCAGATTGTGACATCACAGGGATGCTCTGTGATGTCACAATCTGGCTGCTGTGTAGGAACATTTTCATTGGCTGCTGTGTAGGAACATCCTCAATGGCTGCTGTGTAGGAACATCTTCATGTGCAGGAACATCTTCATCGTCCAGGAAGGGTATAAAAGGGGGCCGCGCCGCCCTGAGAGTCACTAGATAGATAGATAGAGATAGAGACATATAGATAGATAGATAGATAGATAGATAGATAGATAGATAGATAGATAGATAGATAGATAGATAGACACAGCAGCCAATGAGACTGTTCCTACACAGCAGCCAATGAAGATGTTCCTACACAGCAGCCATTGAGGATGTTCCTACACAGCAGCCAATGAAAATGTTCTTACACAGCAGCCAGATTGTGACATCACAGGGATGCTCTGTGATGTCACAATCTGGCTGCTGTGTAGGAACATTTTCATTGGCTGCTGTGTAGGAACATCCTCAATGGCTGCTGTGTAGGAACATCTTCATGTGCAGTAACATCTTCATCGTCCAGGAAGGGTATAAAAGGGGGCCGCGCCGCCCTGAGAGTCACTAGATAGATAGATAGATAGATAGAGATAGAGACATATAGATAGATAGATAGATAGATAGATAGATAGATAGATAGATAGATAGATAGATAGATAGATAGATAGATAGATAGATAGATAGATAGATAGATAGATAGATAGATAGATAGACACAGCAGCCAATGAGACTGTTCCTACACAGCAGCCAATGAAGATGTTCCTACACAGCAGCCATTGAGGATGTTCCTACACAGCAGCCAATGAAAATGTTCTTACACAGCAGCCAGATTGTGACATCACAGGGATGCTCTGTGATGTCACAATCTGGCTGCTGTGTAGGAACATTTTCATTGGCTGCTGTGTAGGAACATCCTCAATGGCTGCTGTGTAGGAACATCTTCATGTGCAGGAACATCTTCATCGTCCAGGAAGGGTATAAAAGGGGGCCGCGCCGCCCTGAGAGTCACTAGATAGATAGATAGATAGATAGATAGAGATAGAGACATATAGATAGATAGATAGATAGATAGATAGATAGATAGATAGATAGATAGATAGATAGATAGACACAGCAGCCAATGAGACTGTTCCTACACAGCAGCCAATGAAGATGTTCCTACACAGCAGCCATTGAGGATGTTCCTACACAGCAGCCAATGAAAATGTTCTTACACAGCAGCCAGATTGTGACATCACAGGGATGCTCTGTGATGTCACAATCTGGCTGCTGTGTAGGAACATTTTCATTGGCTGCTGTGTAGGAACATCCTCAATGGCTGCTGTGTAGGAACATCTTCATGTGCAGTAACATCTTCATCGTCCAGGAAGGGTATAAAAGGGGGCCGCGCCGCCCTGAGAGTCACTAGATAGATAGATAGATAGATAGAGATAGAGACAGATAGATAGATAGATAGATAGATAGATAGATAGATAGATAGATAGATAGATAGATAGATAGATAGATAGATAGATAGATAGATAGATAGATAGACACAGCAGCCAATGAGACTGTTCCTACACAGCAGCCAATGAAGATGTTCCTACACAGCAGCCATTGAGGATGTTCCTACACAACAGCCAATGAAAATGTTCTTACACAGCAGCCAGATTGTGACATCACAGGGATGCTCTGTGATGTCACAATCTGGCTGCTGTGTAGGAACATTTTCATTGGCTGCTGTGTAGGAACATCCTCAATGGCTGCTGTGTAGGAACATCTTCATGTGCAGGAACATCTTCATCGTCCAGGAAGGGTATAAAAGGGGGCCGCGCCGCCCTGAGAGTCACTAGATAGATAGATAGAGATAGAGACATATAGATAGATAGATAGATAGATAGATAGATAGATAGATAGATAGATAGATAGATAGATAGATAGATAGATAGATAGACACAGCAGCCAATGAGACTGTTCCTACACAGCAGCCAATGAAGATGTTCCTACACAGCAGCCATTGAGGATGTTCCTACACAGCAGCCAATGAAAATGTTCTTACACAGCAGCCAGATTGTGACATCACAGGGATGCTCTGTGATGTCACAATCTGGCTGCTGTGTAGGAACATTTTCATTGGCTGCTGTGTAGGAACATCCTCAATGGCTGCTGTGTAGGAACATCTTCATGTGCAGGAACATCTTCATCGTCCAGGAAGGGTATAAAAGGGGGCCGCGCCGCCCTGAGAGTCACTAGATAGATAGATAGAGATAGAGACATATAGATAGATAGATAGATAGATAGATAGATAGATAGATAGATAGATAGATAGATAGATAGATAGATAGATAGATAGACACAGCAGCCAATGAGACTGTTCCTACACAGCAGCCAATGAAGATGTTCCTACACAGCAGCCATTGAGGATGTTCCTACACAGCAGCCAATGAAAATGTTCTTACACAGCAGCCAGATTGTGACATCACAGGGATGCTCTGTGATGTCACAATCTGGCTGCTGTGTAGGAACATTTTCATTGGCTGCTGTGTAGGAACATCCTCAATGGCTGCTGTGTAGGAACATCTTCATGTGCAGTAACATCTTCATCGTCCAGGAAGGGTATAAAAGGGGGCCGCGCCGCCCTGAGAGTCACTAGATAGATAGATAGATAGATAGAGATAGAGACATATAGATAGATAGATAGATAGATAGATAGATAGATAGATAGATAGATAGATAGATAGATAGATAGATAGATAGATAGATAGATAGATAGATAGATAGATAGATAGATAGATAGATAGACACAGCAGCCAATGAGACTGTTCCTACACAGCAGCCAATGAAGATGTTCCTACACAGCAGCCATTGAGGATGTTCCTACACAGCAGCCAATGAAAATGTTCTTACACAGCAGCCAGATTGTGACATCACAGGGATGCTCTGTGATGTCACAATCTGGCTGCTGTGTAGGAACATTTTCATTGGCTGCTGTGTAGGAACATCCTCAATGGCTGCTGTGTAGGAACATCTTCATGTGCAGGAACATCTTCATCGTCCAGGAAGGGTATAAAAGGGGGCCGCGCCGCCCTGAGAGTCACTAGATAGATAGATAGATAGAGATAGAGACATATAGATAGATAGATAGATAGATAGATAGATAGATAGATAGATAGATAGATAGATAGATAGATAGATAGATAGATAGATAGATAGATAGATAGATAGATAGATAGATAGATAGACACAGCAGCCAATGAGACTGTTCCTACACAGCAGCCAATGAAGATGTTCCTACACAGCAGCCATTGAGGATGTTCCTACACAGCAGCCAATGAAAATGTTCTTACACAGCAGCCAGATTGTGACATCACAGGGATGCTCTGTGATGTCACAATCTGGCTGCTGTGTAGGAACATTTTCATTGGCTGCTGTGTAGGAACATCCTCAATGGCTGCTGTGTAGGAACATCTTCATGTGCAGGAACATCTTCATCGTCCAGGAAGGGTATAAAAGGGGGCCGCGCCGCCCTGAGAGTCACTAGATAGATAGATAGAGATAGAGACATATAGATAGATAGATAGATAGATAGATAGATAGATAGATAGATAGATAGACACAGCAGCCAATGAGACTGTTCCTACACAGCAGCCAATGAAGATGTTCCTACACAGCAGCCATTGAGGATGTTCCTACACAGCAGCCAATGAAAATGTTCTTACACAGCAGCCAGATTGTGACATCACAGGGATGCTCTGTGATGTCACAATCTGGCTGCTGTGTAGGAACATTTTCATTGGCTGCTGTGTAGGAACATCCTCAATGGCTGCTGTGTAGGAACATCTTCATGTGCAGGAACATCTTCATCGTCCAGGAAGGGTATAAAAGGGGGCCGCGCCGCCCTGAGAGTCACTAGATAGATAGATAGAGATAGAGACATATAGATAGATAGATAGATAGATAGATAGATAGATAGATAGATAGATAGATAGATAGATAGATAGATAGATAGATAGATAGATAGATAGATAGATAGATAGACACAGCAGCCAATGAGACTGTTCCTACACAGCAGCCAATGAAGATGTTCCTACACAGCAGCCATTGAGGATGTTCCTACACAGCAGCCAATGAAAATGTTCTTACACAGCAGCCAGATTGTGACATCACAGGGATGCTCTGTGATGTCACAATCTGGCTGCTGTGTAGGAACATTTTCATTGGCTGCTGTGTAGGAACATCCTCAATGGCTGCTGTGTAGGAACATCTTCATGTGCAGTAACATCTTCATCGTCCAGGAAGGGTATAAAAGGGGGCCGCGCCGCCCTGAGAGTCACTAGATAGATAGATAGATAGATAGATAGAGATAGAGACATATAGATAGATAGATAGATAGATAGATAGATAGATAGATAGATAGATAGATAGATAGATAGATAGATAGATAGATAGATAGATAGACACAGCAGCCAATGAGACTGTTCCTACACAGCAGCCAATGAAGATGTTCCTACACAGCAGCCATTGAGGATGTTCCTACACAGCAGCCAATGAAAATGTTCTTACACAGCAGCCAGATTGTGACATCACAGGGATGCTCTGTGATGTCACAATCTGGCTGCTGTGTAGGAACATTTTCATTGGCTGCTGTGTAGGAACATCCTCAATGGCTGCTGTGTAGGAACATCTTCATGTGCAGGAACATCTTCATCGTCCAGGAAGGGTATAAAAGGGGGCCGCGCCGCCCTGAGAGTCACTAGATAGATAGATAGAGATAGAGACATATAGATAGATAGATAGATAGATAGATAGATAGATAGATAGATAGATAGATAGATAGATAGATAGACACAGCAGCCAATGAGACTGTTCCTACACAGCAGCCAATGAAGATGTTCCTACACAGCAGCCATTGAGGATGTTCCTACACAGCAGCCAATGAAAATGTTCTTACACAGCAGCCAGATTGTGACATCACAGGGATGCTCTGTGATGTCACAATCTGGCTGCTGTGTAGGAACATTTTCATTGGCTGCTGTGTAGGAACATCCTCAATGGCTGCTGTGTAGGAACATCTTCATGTGCAGTAACATCTTCATCGTCCAGGAAGGGTATAAAAGGGGGCCGCGCCGCCCTGAGAGTCACTAGATAGATAGATAGATAGATAGAGATAGAGACATATAGATAGATAGATAGATAGATAGATAGATAGATAGATAGATAGATAGATAGATAGATAGATAGATAGATAGATAGATAGATAGATAGACACAGCAGCCAATGAGACTGTTCCTACACAGCAGCCAATGAAGATGTTCCTACACAGCAGCCATTGAGGATGTTCCTACACAGCAGCCAATGAAAATGTTCTTACACAGCAGCCAGATTGTGACATCACAGGGATGCTCTGTGATGTCACAATCTGGCTGCTGTGTAGGAACATTTTCATTGGCTGCTGTGTAGGAACATCCTCAATGGCTGCTGTGTAGGAACATCTTCATGTGCAGGAACATCTTCATCGTCCAGGAAGGGTATAAAAGGGGGCCGCGCCGCCCTGAGAGTCACTAGATAGATAGATAGATAGAGATAGAGACATATAGATAGATAGATAGATAGATAGATAGATAGATAGATAGATAGATAGATAGATAGATAGATAGACACAGCAGCCAATGAGACTGTTCCTACACAGCAGCCAATGAAGATGTTCCTACACAGCAGCCATTGAGGATGTTCCTACACAGCAGCCAATGAAAATGTTCTTACACAGCAGCCAGATTGTGACATCACAGGGATGCTCTGTGATGTCACAATCTGGCTGCTGTGTAGGAACATTTTCATTGGCTGCTGTGTAGGAACATCCTCAATGGCTGCTGTGTAGGAACATCTTCATGTGCAGGAACATCTTCATCGTCCAGGAAGGGTATAAAAGGGGGCCGCGCCGCCCTGAGAGTCACTAGATAGATAGATAGAGATAGAGACATATAGATATAGATAGATAGATAGATAGATAGATAGATAGATAGATAGATAGATAGATAGATAGATAGATAGATAGATAGATAGATAGATAGACACAGCAGCCAGTGAGACTGTTCCTACACAGCAGCCAATGAAGATGTTCCTACACAGCAGCCATTGAGGATGTTCCTACACAGCAGCCAATGAAAATGTTCTTACACAGCAGCCAGATTGTGACATCACAGGGATGCTCTGTGATGTCACAATCTGGCTGCTGTGTAGGAACATTTTCATTGGCTGCTGTGTAGGAACATCCTCAATGGCTGCTGTGTAGGAACATCTTCATGTGCAGGAACATCTTCATCGTCCAGGAAGGGTATAAAAGGGGGCCGCGCCGCCCTGAGAGTCACTAGATAGATAGATAGAGATAGAGACATATAGATAGATAGATAGATAGATAGATAGATAGATAGATAGATAGATAGATAGATAGATAGATAGATAGATAGATAGATAGATAGATAGATAGATAGATAGATAGATAGACACAGCAGCCAATGAGACTGTTCCTACACAGCAGCCAATGAAGATGTTCCTACACAGCAGCCATTGAGGATGTTCCTACACAGCAGCCAATGAAAATGTTCTTACACAGCAGCCAGATTGTGACATCACAGGGATGCTCTGTGATGTCACAATCTGGCTGCTGTGTAGGAACATTTTCATTGGCTGCTGTGTAGGAACATCCTCAATGGCTGCTGTGTAGGAACATCTTCATGTGCAGTAACATCTTCATCGTCCAGGAAGGGTATAAAAGGGGGCCGCGCCGCCCTGAGAGTCACTAGATAGATAGATAGATAGATAGATAGATAGAGATAGAGACATATAGATAGATAGATAGATAGATAGATAGATAGATAGATAGATAGATAGATAGATAGATAGATAGATAGATAGATAGATAGACACAGCAGCCAATGAGACTGTTCCTACACAGCAGCCAATGAAGATGTTCCTACACAGCAGCCATTGAGGATGTTCCTACACAGCAGCCAATGAAAATGTTCTTACACAGCAGCCAGATTGTGACATCACAGGGATGCTCTGTGATGTCACAATCTGGCTGCTGTGTAGGAACATTTTCATTGGCTGCTGTGTAGGAACATCCTCAATGGCTGCTGTGTAGGAACATCTTCATGTGCAGGAACATCTTCATCGTCCAGGAAGGGTATAAAAGGGGGCCGCGCCGCCCTGAGAGTCACTAGATAGATAGATAGAGATAGAGACATATAGATAGATAGATAGATAGATAGATAGATAGATAGATAGATAGATAGATAGATAGATAGATAGATAGATAGATAGATAGACACAGCAGCCAATGAGACTGTTCCTACACAGCAGCCAATGAAGATGTTCCTACACAGCAGCCATTGAGGATGTTCCTACACAGCAGCCAATGAAAATGTTCTTACACAGCAGCCAGATTGTGACATCACAGGGATGCTCTGTGATGTCACAATCTGGCTGCTGTGTAGGAACATTTTCATTGGCTGCTGTGTAGGAACATCCTCAATGGCTGCTGTGTAGGAACATCTTCATGTGCAGGAACATCTTCATCGTCCAGGAAGGGTATAAAAGGGGGCCGCGCCGCCCTGAGAGTCACTAGATAGATAGATAGAGATAGAGACATATAGATAGATAGATAGATAGATAGATAGATAGATAGATAGATAGACACAGCAGCCAATGAGACTGTTCCTACACAGCAGCCAATGAAGATGTTCCTACACAGCAGCCATTGAGGATGTTCCTACACAGCAGCCAATGAAAATGTTCTTACACAGCAGCCAGATTGTGACATTACAGGGATGCTCTGTGATGTCACAATCTGGCTGCTGTGTAGGAACATTTTCATTGGCTGCTGTGTAGGAACATCCTCAATGGCTGCTGTGTAGGAACATCTTCATGTGCAGGAACATCTTCATCGTCCAGGAAGGGTATAAAAGGGGGCCGCGCCGCCCTGAGAGTCACTAGATAGATAGATAGAGATAGAGACATATAGATAGATAGATAGATAGATAGATAGATAGATAGATAGATAGATAGATAGATAGATAGATAGATAGATAGATAGATAGATAGATAGACACAGCAGCCAATGAGACTGTTCCTACACAGCAGCCAATGAAGATGTTCCTACACAGCAGCCATTGAGGATGTTCCTACACAGCAGCCAATGAAAATGTTCTTACACAGCAGCCAGATTGTGACATCACAGGGATGCTCTGTGATGTCACAATCTGGCTGCTGTGTAGGAACATTTTCATTGGCTGCTGTGTAGGAACATCCTCAATGGCTGCTGTGTAGGAACATCTTCATGTGCAGTAACATCTTCATCGTCCAGGAAGGGTATAAAAGGGGGCCGCGCCGCCCTGAGAGTCACTAGATAGATAGATAGATAGAGATAGAGACATATAGATAGATAGATAGATAGATAGATAGATAGATAGATAGATAGATAGATAGATAGATAGATAGATAGATAGATAGATAGATAGATAGATATACACAGCAGCCAATGAGACTGTTCCTACACAGCAGCCAATGAAGATGTTCCTACACAGCAGCCATTGAGGATGTTCCTACACAGCAGCCAATGAAAATGTTCTTACACAGCAGCCAGATTGTGACATCACAGGGATGCTCTGTGATGTCACAATCTGGCTGCTGTGTAGGAACATTTTCATTGGCTGCTGTGTAGGAACATCCTCAATGGCTGCTGTGTAGGAACATCTTCATGTGCAGTAACATCTTCATCGTCCAGGAAGGGTATAAAAGGGGGCCGCGCCGCCCTGAGAGTCACTAGATAGATAGATAGATAGAGATAGAGACATATAGATAGATAGATAGATAGATAGATAGATAGATAGATAGATAGACACAGCAGCCAATGAGACTGTTCCTACACAGCAGCCAATGAAGATGTTCCTACACAGCAGCCATTGAGGATGTTCCTACACAGCAGCCAATGAAAATGTTCTTACACAGCAGCCAGATTGTGACATCACAGGGATGCTCTGTGATGTCACAATCTGGCTGCTGTGTAGGAACATTTTCATTGGCTGCTGTGTAGGAACATCCTCAATGGCTGCTGTGTAGGAACATCTTCATGTGCAGGAACATCTTCATCGTCCAGGAAGGGTATAAAAGGGGGCCGCGCCGCCCTGAGAGTCACTAGATAGATAGATAGAGATAGAGACAGATAGATAGATAGATAGATAGATAGATAGATAGATAGATAGATAGATAGATAGATAGATAGATAGATAGATAGATAGATAGATACAGCAGCCAATGAGACTGTTCCTACACAGCAGCCAATGAAGATGTTCCTACACAGCAGCCATTGAGGATGTTCCTACACAGCAGCCAATGAAAATGTTCTTACACAGCAGCCAGATTGTGACATCACAGGGATGCTCTGTGATGTCACAATCTGGCTGCTGTGTAGGAACATTTTCATTGGCTGCTGTGTAGGAACATCCTCAATGGCTGCTGTGTAGGAACATCTTCATGTGCAGGAACATCTTCATCGTCCAGGAAGGGTATAAAAGGGGGCCGCGCCGCCCTGAGAGTCACTAGATAGATAGATAGAGATAGAGACATATAGATAGATAGATAGATAGATAGATAGACACAGCAGCCAATGAGACTGTTCCTACACAGCAGCCAATGAAGATGTTCCTACACAGCAGCCATTGAGGATGTTCCTACACAGCAGCCAATGAAAATGTTCTTACACAGCAGCCAGATTGTGACATCACAGGGATGCTCTGTGATGTCACAATCTGGCTGCTGTGTAGGAACATTTTCATTGGCTGCTGTGTAGGAACATCCTCAATGGCTGCTGTGTAGGAACATCTTCATGTGCAGGAACATCTTCATCGTCCAGGAAGGGTATAAAAGGGGGCCGCGCCGCCCTGAGAGTCACTAGATAGATAGATAGAGATAGAGACATATAGATAGATAGATAGATAGATAGATAGATAGATAGATAGATAGATAGATAGATAGATAGACACAGCAGCCAATGAGACTGTTCCTACACAGCAGCCAATGAAGATGTTCCTACACAGCAGCCATTGAGGATGTTCCTACACAGCAGCCAATGAAAATGTTCTTACACAGCAGCCAGATTGTGACATCACAGGGATGCTCTGTGATGTCACAATCTGGCTGCTGTGTAGGAACATTTTCATTGGCTGCTGTGTAGGAACATCCTCAATGGCTGCTGTGTAGGAACATCTTCATGTGCAGTAACATCTTCATCGTCCAGGAAGGGTATAAAAGGGGGCCGCGCCGCCCTGAGAGTCACTAGATAGATAGATAGATAGAGATAGAGACATATAGATAGATAGATAGATAGATAGATAGATAGATAGATAGATAGATAGATAGACACAGCAGCCAATGAGACTGTTCCTACACAGCAGCCAATGAAGATGTTCCTACACAGCAGCCATTGAGGATGTTCCTACACAGCAGCCAATGAAAATGTTCTTACACAGCAGCCAGATTGTGACATCACAGGGATGCTCTGTGATGTCACAATCTGGCTGCTGTGTAGGAACATTTTCATTGGCTGCTGTGTAGGAACATCCTCAATGGCTGCTGTGTAGGAACATCTTCATGTGCAGGAACATCTTCATCGTCCAGGAAGGGTATAAAAGGGGGCCGCGCCGCCCTGAGAGTCACTAGATAGATAGATAGAGATAGAGACAGATAGATAGATAGATAGATAGATAGATAGATAGATAGATAGATAGATAGATAGATAGATAGATAGATAGATAGATACAGCAGCCAATGAGACTGTTCCTACACAGCAGCCAATGAAGATGTTCCTACACAGCAGCCATTGAGGATGTTCCTACACAGCAGCCAATGAAAATGTTCTTACACAGCAGCCAGATTGTGACATCACAGGGATGCTCTGTGATGTCACAATCTGGCTGCTGTGTAGGAACATTTTCATTGGCTGCTGTGTAGGAACATCCTCAATGGCTGCTGTGTAGGAACATCTTCATGTGCAGGAACATCTTCATCGTCCAGGAAGGGTATAAAAGGGGGCCGCGCCGCCCTGAGAGTCACTAGATAGATAGATAGAGATAGAGACATATAGATAGATAGATAGATAGATAGATAGACACAGCAGCCAATGAGACTGTTCCTACACAGCAGCCAATGAAGATGTTCCTACACAGCAGCCATTGAGGATGTTCCTACACAGCAGCCAATGAAAATGTTCTTACACAGCAGCCAGATTGTGACATCACAGGGATGCTCTGTGATGTCACAATCTGGCTGCTGTGTAGGAACATTTTCATTGGCTGCTGTGTAGGAACATCCTCAATGGCTGCTGTGTAGGAACATCTTCATGTGCAGGAACATCTTCATCGTCCAGGAAGGGTATAAAAGGGGGCCGCGCCGCCCTGAGAGTCACTAGATAGATAGATAGAGATAGAGACATATAGATAGATAGATAGATAGATAGATAGATAGATAGATAGATAGATAGATAGATAGATAGATAGACACAGCAGCCAATGAGACTGTTCCTACACAGCAGCCAATGAAGATGTTCCTACACAGCAGCCATTGAGGATGTTCCTACACAGCAGCCAATGAAAATGTTCTTACACAGCAGCCAGATTGTGACATCACAGGGATGCTCTGTGATGTCACAATCTGGCTGCTGTGTAGGAACATTTTCATTGGCTGCTGTGTAGGAACATCCTCAATGGCTGCTGTGTAGGAACATCTTCATGTGCAGTAACATCTTCATCGTCCAGGAAGGGTATAAAAGGGGGCCGCGCCGCCCTGAGAGTCACTAGATAGATAGATAGATAGATAGAGATAGAGACAGATAGATAGATAGATATATAGATAGATAGATAGATAGA
Organism: Borostomias antarcticus; assembly: GCF_949987555.1. NCBI lineage: Eukaryota > Metazoa > Chordata > Actinopteri > Stomiiformes > Stomiidae > Borostomias > Borostomias antarcticus. The sequence goes on from NW_028176285.1 coordinate 457,637, forward strand.
TAGATAGATAGATAGATAGATAGATAGATAGATAGATAGATAGATAGACACAGCAGCCAATGAGACTGTTCCTACACAGCAGCCAATGAAGATGTTCCTACACAGCAGCCATTGAGGATGTTCCTACACAACAGCCAATGAAAATGTTCTTACACAGCAGCCAGATTGTGACATCACAGGGATGCTCTGTGATGTCACAATCTGGCTGCTGTGTAGGAACATTTTCATTGGCTGCTGTGTAGGAACATCCTCAATGGCTGCTGTGTAGGAACATCTTCATGTGCAGGAACATCTTCATCGTCCAGGAAGGGTATAAAAGGGGGCCGCGCCGCCCTGAGAGTCACTAGATAGATAGATAGAGATAGAGACATATAGATAGATAGATAGATAGATAGATAGATAGATAGACACAGCAGCCAATGAGACTGTTCCTACACAGCAGCCAATGAAGATGTTCCTACACAGCAGCCATTGAGGATGTTCCTACACAGCAGCCAATGAAAATGTTCTTACACAGCAGCCAGATTGTGACATCACAGGGATGCTCTGTGATGTCACAATCTGGCTGCTGTGTAGGAACATTTTCATTGGCTGCTGTGTAGGAACATCCTCAATGGCTGCTGTGTAGGAACATCTTCATGTGCAGGAACATCTTCATCGTCCAGGAAGGGTATAAAAGGGGGCCGCGCCGCCCTGAGAGTCACTAGATAGATAGATAGAGATAGAGACATATAGATAGATAGATAGATAGATAGATAGATAGATAGATAGATAGATAGATAGATAGATAGATAGATAGATAGATAGATAGATAGATAGATAGATAGATAGATAGATAGATAGATAGATAGATAGATAGACACAGCAGCCAATGAGACTGTTCCTACACAGCAGCCAATGAAGATGTTCCTACACAGCAGCCATTGAGGATGTTCCTACACAGCAGCCAATGAAAATGTTCTTACACAGCAGCCAGATTGTGACATCACAGGGATGCTCTGTGATGTCACAATCTGGCTGCTGTGTAGGAACATTTTCATTGGCTGCTGTGTAGGAACATCCTCAATGGCTGCTGTGTAGGAACATCTTCATGTGCAGTAACATCTTCATCGTCCAGGAAGGGTATAAAAGGGGGCCGCGCCGCCCTGAGAGTCACTAGATAGATAGATAGATAGATAGAGATAGAGACATATAGATAGATAGATAGATAGATAGATAGATAGATAGATAGATAGATAGATAGATAGATAGATAGATAGATAGATAGATAGATAGATAGATAGATAGATAGATAGACACAGCAGCCAATGAGACTGTTCCTACACAGCAGCCAATGAAGATGTTCCTACACAGCAGCCATTGAGGATGTTCCTACACAGCAGCCAATGAAAATGTTCTTACACAGCAGCCAGATTGTGACATCACAGGGATGCTCTGTGATGTCACAATCTGGCTGCTGTGTAGGAACATTTTCATTGGCTGCTGTGTAGGAACATCCTCAATGGCTGCTGTGTAGGAACATCTTCATGTGCAGGAACATCTTCATCGTCCAGGAAGGGTATAAAAGGGGGCCGCGCCGCCCTGAGAGTCACTAGATAGATAGATAGATAGAGATAGAGACATATAGATAGATAGATAGATAGATAGATAGATAGATAGATAGATAGATAGATAGATAGATAGATAGATAGATAGATAGATAGATAGATAGATAGATAGATAGATAGATAGATAGACACAGCAGCCAATGAGACTGTTCCTACACAGCAGCCAATGAAGATGTTCCTACACAGCAGCCATTGAGGATGTTCCTACACAGCAGCCAATGAAAATGTTCTTACACAGCAGCCAGATTGTGACATCACAGGGATGCTCTGTGATGTCACAATCTGGCTGCTGTGTAGGAACATTTTCATTGGCTGCTGTGTAGGAACATCCTCAATGGCTGCTGTGTAGGAACATCTTCATGTGCAGGAACATCTTCATCGTCCAGGAAGGGTATAAAAGGGGGCCGCGCCGCCCTGAGAGTCACTAGATAGATAGATAGAGATAGAGACATATAGATAGATAGATAGATAGATAGATAGATAGATAGATAGATAGATAGATAGATAGATAGATAGATAGATAGACACAGCAGCCAATGAGACTGTTCCTACACAGCAGCCAATGAAGATGTTCCTACACAGCAGCCATTGAGGATGTTCCTACACAGCAGCCAATGAAAATGTTCTTACACAGCAGCCAGATTGTGACATCACAGGGATGCTCTGTGATGTCACAATCTGGCTGCTGTGTAGGAACATTTTCATTGGCTGCTGTGTAGGAACATCCTCAATGGCTGCTGTGTAGGAACATCTTCATGTGCAGGAACATCTTCATCGTCCAGGAAGGGTATAAAAGGGGGCCGCGCCGCCCTGAGAGTCACTAGATAGATAGATAGAGATAGAGACATATAGATAGATAGATAGATAGATAGATAGATAGATAGATAGATAGATAGATAGATAGATAGATAGATAGATAGATAGATAGATAGATAGAGACACAGCAGCCAATGAGACTGTTCCTACACAGCAGCCAATGAAGATGTTCCTACACAGCAGCCATTGAGGATGTTCCTACACAGCAGCCAATGAAAATGTTCTTACACAGCAGCCAGATTGTGACATCACAGGGATGCTCTGTGATGTCACAATCTGGCTGCTGTGTAGGAACATTTTCATTGGCTGCTGTGTAGGAACATCCTCAATGGCTGCTGTGTAGGAACATCTTCATGTGCAGTAACATCTTCATCGTCCAGGAAGGGTATAAAAGGGGGCCGCGCCGCCCTGAGAGTCACTAGATAGATAGATAGATAGATAGAGATAGAGACATATAGATAGATAGATAGATAGATAGATAGATAGATAGATAGATAGATAGATAGATAGATAGATAGATAGATAGATAGATAGATAGATAGATAGATAGATAGATAGATAGATAGATAGATAGATAGATAGATAGATAGACACAGCAGCCAATGAGACTGTTCCTACACAGCAGCCAATGAAGATGTTCCTACACAGCAGCCATTGAGGATGTTCCTACACAGCAGCCAATGAAAATGTTCTTACACAGCAGCCAGATTGTGACATCACAGGGATGCTCTGTGATGTCACAATCTGGCTGCTGTGTAGGAACATTTTCATTGGCTGCTGTGTAGGAACATCCTCAATGGCTGCTGTGTAGGAACATCTTCATGTGCAGGAACATCTTCATCGTCCAGGAAGGGTATAAAAGGGGGCCGCGCCGCCCTGAGAGTCACTAGATAGATAGATAGAGATAGAGACATATAGATAGATAGATAGATAGATAGATAGATAGATAGACACAGCAGCCAATGAGACTGTTCCTACACAGCAGCCAATGAAGATGTTCCTACACAGCAGCCATTGAGGATGTTCCTACACAGCAGCCAATGAAAATGTTCTTACACAGCAGCCAGATTGTGACATCACAGGGATGCTCTGTGATGTCACAATCTGGCTGCTGTGTAGGAACATTTTCATTGGCTGCTGTGTAGGAACATCCTCAATGGCTGCTGTGTAGGAACATCTTCATGTGCAGGAACATCTTCATCGTCCAGGAAGGGTATAAAAGGGGGCCGCGCCGCCCTGAGAGTCACTAGATAGATAGATAGAGATAGAGACATATAGATAGATAGATAGATAGATAGATAGATAGATAGATAGATAGATAGATAGATAGATAGATAGATAGATAGATAGATAGATAGATAGATAGATAGATAGATAGATAGATAGACACAGCAGCCAATGAGACTGTTCCTACACAGCAGCCAATGAAGATGTTCCTACACAGCAGCCATTGAGGATGTTCCTACACAGCAGCCAATGAAAATGTTCTTACACAGCAGCCAGATTGTGACATCACAGGGATGCTCTGTGATGTCACAATCTGGCTGCTGTGTAGGAACATTTTCATTGGCTGCTGTGTAGGAACATCCTCAATGGCTGCTGTGTAGGAACATCTTCATGTGCAGTAACATCTTCATCGTCCAGGAAGGGTATAAAAGGGGGCCGCGCCGCCCTGAGAGTCACTAGATAGATAGATAGATAGATAGAGATAGAGACATATAGATAGATAGATAGATAGATAGATAGATAGATAGATAGATAGATAGATAGATAGATAGATAGATAGATAGATAGATAGATAGATAGATAGATAGACACAGCAGCCAATGAGACTGTTCCTACACAGCAGCCAATGAAGATGTTCCTACACAGCAGCCATTGAGGATGTTCCTACACAGCAGCCAATGAAAATGTTCTTACACAGCAGCCAGATTGTGACATCACAGGGATGCTCTGTGATGTCACAATCTGGCTGCTGTGTAGGAACATTTTCATTGGCTGCTGTGTAGGAACATCCTCAATGGCTGCTGTGTAGGAACATCTTCATGTGCAGGAACATCTTCATCGTCCAGGAAGGGTATAAAAGGGGGCCGCGCCGCCCTGAGAGTCACTAGATAGATAGATAGATAGAGATAGAGACATATAGATAGATAGATAGATAGATAGATAGATAGATAGATAGATAGATAGATAGATAGATAGATAGATAGATAGATAGATAGATAGATAGATAGATAGATAGATAGATAGACACAGCAGCCAATGAGACTGTTCCTACACAGCAGCCAATGAAGATGTTCCTACACAGCAGCCATTGAGGATGTTCCTACACAGCAGCCAATGAAAATGTTCTTACACAGCAGCCAGATTGTGACATCACAGGGATGCTCTGTGATGTCACAATCTGGCTGCTGTGTAGGAACATTTTCATTGGCTGCTGTGTAGGAACATCCTCAATGGCTGCTGTGTAGGAACATCTTCATGTGCAGGAACATCTTCATCGTCCAGGAAGGGTATAAAAGGGGGCCGCGCCGCCCTGAGAGTCACTAGATAGATAGATAGAGATAGAGACATATAGATAGATAGATAGATAGATAGATAGATAGATAGATAGATAGATAGATAGATAGATAGATAGACACAGCAGCCAATGAGACTGTTCCTACACAGCAGCCAATGAAGATGTTCCTACACAGCAGCCATTGAGGATGTTCCTACACAGCAGCCAATGAAAATGTTCTTACACAGCAGCCAGATTGTGACATCACAGGGATGCTCTGTGATGTCACAATCTGGCTGCTGTGTAGGAACATTTTCATTGGCTGCTGTGTAGGAACATCCTCAATGGCTGCTGTGTAGGAACATCTTCATGTGCAGGAACATCTTCATCGTCCAGGAAGGGTATAAAAGGGGGCCGCGCCGCCCTGAGAGTCACTAGATAGATAGATAGAGATAGAGACATATAGATAGATAGATAGATAGATAGATAGATAGATAGATAGATAGATAGATAGATAGATAGATAGATAGATAGATAGATAGAGACACAGCAGCCAATGAGACTGTTCCTACACAGCAGCCAATGAAGATGTTCCTACACAGCAGCCATTGAGGATGTTCCTACACAGCAGCCAATGAAAATGTTCTTACACAGCAGCCAGATTGTGACATCACAGGGATGCTCTGTGATGTCACAATCTGGCTGCTGTGTAGGAACATTTTCATTGGCTGCTGTGTAGGAACATCCTCAATGGCTGCTGTGTAGGAACATCTTCATGTGCAGTAACATCTTCATCGTCCAGGAAGGGTATAAAAGGGGGCCGCGCCGCCCTGAGAGTCACTAGATAGATAGATAGATAGATAGAGATAGAGACATATAGATAGATAGATAGATAGATAGATAGATAGATAGATAGATAGATAGATAGATAGATAGATAGATAGATAGATAGATAGACACAGCAGCCAATGAGACTGTTCCTACACAGCAGCCAATGAAGATGTTCCTACACAGCAGCCATTGAGGATGTTCCTACACAGCAGCCAATGAAAATGTTCTTACACAGCAGCCAGATTGTGACATCACAGGGATGCTCTGTGATGTCACAATCTGGCTGCTGTGTAGGAACATTTTCATTGGCTGCTGTGTAGGAACATCCTCAATGGCTGCTGTGTAGGAACATCTTCATGTGCAGGAACATCTTCATCGTCCAGGAAGGGTATAAAAGGGGGCCGCGCCGCCCTGAGAGTCACTAGATAGATAGATAGAGATAGAGACATATAGATAGATAGATAGATAGATAGATAGATAGATAGATAGACACAGCAGCCAATGAGACTGTTCCTACACAGCAGCCAATGAAGATGTTCCTACACAGCAGCCATTGAGGATGTTCCTACACAGCAGCCAATGAAAATGTTCTTACACAGCAGCCAGATTGTGACATCACAGGGATGCTCTGTGATGTCACAATCTGGCTGCTGTGTAGGAACATTTTCATTGGCTGCTGTGTAGGAACATCCTCAATGGCTGCTGTGTAGGAACATCTTCATGTGCAGGAACATCTTCATCGTCCAGGAAGGGTATAAAAGGGGGCCGCGCCGCCCTGAGAGTCACTAGATAGATAGATAGAGATAGAGACATATAGATAGATAGATAGATAGATAGATAGATAGATAGATAGATAGATAGATAGATAGATAGATAGATAGATAGATAGACACAGCAGCCAATGAGACTGTTCCTACACAGCAGCCAATGAAGATGTTCCTACACAGCAGCCATTGAGGATGTTCCTACACAGCAGCCAATGAAAATGTTCTTACACAGCAGCCAGATTGTGACATCACAGGGATGCTCTGTGATGTCACAATCTGGCTGCTGTGTAGGAACATTTTCATTGGCTGCTGTGTAGGAACATCCTCAATGGCTGCTGTGTAGGAACATCTTCATGTGCAGTAACATCTTCATCGTCCAGGAAGGGTATAAAAGGGGGCCGCGCCGCCCTGAGAGTCACTAGATAGATAGATAGATAGAGATAGAGACATATAGATAGATAGATAGATAGATAGATAGATAGATAGATAGATAGATAGATAGATAGATAGATAGATAGACACAGCAGCCAATGAGACTGTTCCTACACAGCAGCCAATGAAGATGTTCCTACACAGCAGCCATTGAGGATGTTCCTACACAGCAGCCAATGAAAATGTTCTTACACAGCAGCCAGATTGTGACATCACAGGGATGCTCTGTGATGTCACAATCTGGCTGCTGTGTAGGAACATTTTCATTGGCTGCTGTGTAGGAACATCCTCAATGGCTGCTGTGTAGGAACATCTTCATGTGCAGGAACATCTTCATCGTCCAGGAAGGGTATAAAAGGGGGCCGCGCCGCCCTGAGAGTCACTAGATAGATAGATAGATAGATAGAGATAGAGACATATAGATAGATAGATAGATAGATAGATAGATAGATAGATAGATAGATAGATAGATAGATAGATAGATAGATAGATAGATAGATAGATAGATAGATAGATAGACACAGCAGCCAATGAGACTGTTCCTACACAGCAGCCAATGAAGATGTTCCTACACAGCAGCCATTGAGGATGTTCCTACACAGCAGCCAATGAAAATGTTCTTACACAGCAGCCAGATTGTGACATCACAGGGATGCTCTGTGATGTCACAATCTGGCTGCTGTGTAGGAACATTTTCATTGGCTGCTGTGTAGGAACATCCTCAATGGCTGCTGTGTAGGAACATCTTCATGTGCAGGAACATCTTCATCGTCCAGGAAGGGTATAAAAGGGGGCCGCGCCGCCCTGAGAGTCACTAGATAGATAGATAGATAGATAGAGATAGAGACATATAGATAGATAGATAGATAGATAGATAGATAGATAGATAGATAGATAGATAGATAGATAGATAGATAGATAGATAGATAGATAGATAGATAGATAGATAGATAGATAGATAGATAGACACAGCAGCCAATGAGACTGTTCCTACACAGCAGCCAATGAAGATGTTCCTACACAGCAGCCATTGAGGATGTTCCTACACAGCAGCCAATGAAAATGTTCTTACACAGCAGCCAGATTGTGACATCACAGGGATGCTCTGTGATGTCACAATCTGGCTGCTGTGTAGGAACATTTTCATTGGCTGCTGTGTAGGAACATCCTCAATGGCTGCTGTGTAGGAACATCTTCATGTGCAGGAACATCTTCATCGTCCAGGAAGGGTATAAAAGGGGGCCGCGCCGCCCTGAGAGTCACTAGATAGATAGATAGAGATAGAGACATATAGATAGATAGATAGATAGATAGATAGATAGACACAGCAGCCAATGAGACTGTTCCTACACAGCAGCCAATGAAGATGTTCCTACACAGCAGCCATTGAGGATGTTCCTACACAGCAGCCAATGAAAATGTTCTTACACAGCAGCCAGATTGTGACATCACAGGGATGCTCTGTGATGTCACAATCTGGCTGCTGTGTAGGAACATTTTCATTGGCTGCTGTGTAGGAACATCCTCAATGGCTGCTGTGTAGGAACATCTTCATGTGCAGGAACATCTTCATCGTCCAGGAAGGGTATAAAAGGGGGCCGCGCCGCCCTGAGAGTCACTAGATAGATAGATAGAGATAGAGACATATAGATAGATAGATAGATAGATAGATAGATAGATAGATAGATAGATAGATAGATAGATAGATAGATAGATAGATAGATAGATAGATAGATAGATAGATAGATAGACACAGCAGCCAATGAGACTGTTCCTACACAGCAGCCAATGAAGATGTTCCTACACAGCAGCCATTGAGGATGTTCCTACACAGCAGCCAATGAAAATGTTCTTACACAGCAGCCAGATTGTGACATCACAGGGATGCTCTGTGATGTCACAATCTGGCTGCTGTGTAGGAACATTTTCATTGGCTGCTGTGTAGGAACATCCTCAATGGCTGCTGTGTAGGAACATCTTCATGTGCAGTAACATCTTCATCGTCCAGGAAGGGTATAAAAGGGGGCCGCGCCGCCCTGAGAGTCACTAGATAGATAGATAGATAGAGATAGAGACATATAGATAGATAGATAGATAGATAGATAGATAGATAGATAGATAGATAGATAGATAGATAGATAGATAGATAGATAGATAGATAGATAGATAGATAGATAGATAGATAGACACAGCAGCCAATGAGACTGTTCCTACACAGCAGCCAATGAAGATGTTCCTACACAGCAGCCATTGAGGATGTTCCTACACAGCAGCCAATGAAAATGTTCTTACACAGCAGCCAGATTGTGACATCACAGGGATGCTCTGTGATGTCACAATCTGGCTGCTGTGTAGGAACATTTTCATTGGCTGCTGTGTAGGAACATCCTCAATGGCTGCTGTGTAGGAACATCTTCATGTGCAGGAACATCTTCATCGTCCAGGAAGGGTATAAAAGGGGGCCGCGCCGCCCTGAGAGTCACTAGATAGATAGATAGATAGAGATAGAGACAGATAGATAGATAGATAGATAGATAGATAGATAGATAGATAGATAGATAGATAGATAGATAGATAGATAGATAGATAGATAGATACAGCAGCCAATGAGACTGTTCCTACACAGCAGCCAATGAAGATGTTCCTACACAGCAGCCATTGAGGATGTTCCTACACAGCAGCCAATGAAAATGTTCTTACACAGCAGCCAGATTGTGACATCACAGGGATGCTCTGTGATGTCACAATCTGGCTGCTGTGTAGGAACATTTTCATTGGCTGCTGTGTAGGAACATCCTCAATGGCTGCTGTGTAGGAACATCTTCATGTGCAGGAACATCTTCATCGTCCAGGAAGGGTATAAAAGGGGGCCGCGCCGCCCTGAGAGTCACTAGATAGATAGATAGATAGATAGAGATAGAGACATATAGATAGATAGATAGATAGATAGATAGATAGATAGATAGATAGATAGATAGATAGATAGATAGATAGATAGATAGATAGACACAGCAGCCAATGAGACTGTTCCTACACAGCAGCCAATGAAGATGTTCCTACACAGCAGCCATTGAGGATGTTCCTACACAGCAGCCAATGAAAATGTTCTTACACAGCAGCCAGATTGTGACATCACAGGGATGCTCTGTGATGTCACAATCTGGCTGCTGTGTAGGAACATTTTCATTGGCTGCTGTGTAGGAACATCCTCAATGGCTGCTGTGTAGGAACATCTTCATGTGCAGGAACATCTTCATCGTCCAGGAAGGGTATAAAAGGGGGCCGCGCCGCCCTGAGAGTCACTAGATAGATAGATAGAGATAGAGACATATAGATAGATAGATAGATAGATAGATAGATAGACACAGCAGCCAATGAGACTGTTCCTACACAGCAGCCAATGAAGATGTTCCTACACAGCAGCCATTGAGGATGTTCCTACACAGCAGCCAATGAAAATGTTCTTACACAGCAGCCAGATTGTGACATCACAGGGATGCTCTGTGATGTCACAATCTGGCTGCTGTGTAGGAACATTTTCATTGGCTGCTGTGTAGGAACATCCTCAATGGCTGCTGTGTAGGAACATCTTCATGTGCAGGAACATCTTCATCGTCCAGGAAGGGTATAAAAGGGGGCCGCGCCGCCCTGAGAGTCACTAGATAGATAGATAGAGATAGAGACATATAGATAGATAGATAGATAGATAGATAGATAGATAGATAGATAGATAGATAGATAGATAGATAGATAGATAGATAGATAGATAGATAGATAGATAGATAGATAGATAGATAGATAGATAGATAGACACAGCAGCCAATGAGACTGTTCCTACACAGCAGCCAATGAAGATGTTCCTACACAGCAGCCATTGAGGATGTTCCTACACAGCAGCCAATGAAAATGTTCTTACACAGCAGCCAGATTGTGACATCACAGGGATGCTCTGTGATGTCACAATCTGGCTGCTGTGTAGGAACATTTTCATTGGCTGCTGTGTAGGAACATCCTCAATGGCTGCTGTGTAGGAACATCTTCATGTGCAGTAACATCTTCATCGTCCAGGAAGGGTATAAAAGGGGGCCGCGCCGCCCTGAGAGTCACTAGATAGATAGATAGATAGAGATAGAGACATATAGATAGATAGATAGATAGATAGATAGATAGATAGATAGATAGATAGATAGATAGATAGATAGATAGATAGATAGATAGATAGATAGATAGATAGACACAGCAGCCAATGAGACTGTTCCTACACAGCAGCCAATGAAGATGTTCCTACACAGCAGCCATTGAGGATGTTCCTACACAGCAGCCAATGAAAATGTTCTTACACAGCAGCCAGATTGTGACATCACAGGGATGCTCTGTGATGTCACAATCTGGCTGCTGTGTAGGAACATTTTCATTGGCTGCTGTGTAGGAACATCCTCAATGGCTGCTGTGTAGGAACATCTTCATGTGCAGGAACATCTTCATCGTCCAGGAAGGGTATAAAAGGGGGCCGCGCCGCCCTGAGAGTCACTAGATAGATAGATAGATAGAGATAGAGACAGATAGATAGATAGATAGATAGATAGATAGATAGATAGATAGATAGATAGATAGATAGATAGATAGATACAGCAGCCAATGAGACTGTTCCTACACAGCAGCCAATGAAGATGTTCCTACACAGCAGCCATTGAGGATGTTCCTACACAGCAGCCAATGAAAATGTTCTTACACAGCAGCCAGATTGTGACATCACAGGGATGCTCTGTGATGTCACAATCTGGCTGCTGTGTAGGAACATTTTCATTGGCTGCTGTGTAGGAACATCCTCAATGGCTGCTGTGTAGGAACATCTTCATGTGCAGGAACATCTTCATCGTCCAGGAAGGGTATAAAAGGGGGCCGCGCCGCCCTGAGAGTCACTAGATAGATAGATAGAGATAGAGACATATAGATAGATAGATAGATAGATAGATAGATAGATAGATAGATAGATAGATAGATAGATAGATAGACAGATAGATAGATAGACACAGCAGCCAATGAGACTGTTCCTACACAGCAGCCAATGAAGATGTTCCTACACAGCAGCCATTGAGGATGTTCCTACACAGCAGCCAATGAAAATGTTCTTACACAGCAGCCAGATTGTGACATCACAGGGATGCTCTGTGATGTCACAATCTGGCTGCTGTGTAGGAACATTTTCATTGGCTGCTGTGTAGGAACATCCTCAATGGCTGCTGTGTAGGAACATCTTCATGTGCAGGAACATCTTCATCGTCCAGGAAGGGTATAAAAGGGGGCCGCGCCGCCCTGAGAGTCCCTAGATAGATAGAGATAGAGACATATAGATAGATAGATAGATAGATAGATAGATAGATAGATAGATAGATAGATAGATAGATATAGACACAGCAGCCAATGAGACTGTTCCTACACAGCAGCCAATGAAGATGTTCCTACACAGCAGCCATTGAGGATGTTCCTACACAGCAGCCAATGAAAATGTTCTTACACAGCAGCCAGATTGTGACATCACAGGGATGCTCTGTGATGTCACAATCTGGCTGCTGTGTAGGAACATTTTCATTGGCTGCTGTGTAGGAACATCCTCAATGGCTGCTGTGTAGGAACATCTTCATGTGCAGGAACATCTTCATCGTCCAGGAAGGGTATAAAAGGGGGCCGCGCCGCCCTGAGAGTCACTAGATAGATAGATAGAGATAGAGACATATAGATAGATAGATAGATAGATAGATAGATAGATAGATAGATAGATAGATAGATAGATAGATAGATAGATAGATAGATAGATAGACACAGCAGCCAATGAGACTGTTCCTACACAGCAGCCAATGAAGATGTTCCTACACAGCAGCCATTGAGGATGTTCCTACACAGCAGCCAATGAAAATGTTCTTACACAGCAGCCAGATTGTGACATCACAGGGATGCTCTGTGATGTCACAATCTGGCTGCTGTGTAGGAACATTTTCATTGGCTGCTGTGTAGGAACATCCTCAATGGCTGCTGTGTAGGAACATCTTCATGTGCAGTAACATCTTCATCGTCCAGGAAGGGTATAAAAGGGGGCCGCGCCGCCCTGAGAGTCACTAGATAGATAGATAGATAGATAGATAGAGATAGAGACATATAGATAGATAGATAGATAGATAGATAGATAGATAGATAGATAGATAGATAGATAGATAGATAGATAGATAGATAGATAGATAGATAGATAGATAGATAGATAGATAGACACAGCAGCCAATGAGACTGTTCCTACACAGCAGCCAATGAAGATGTTCCTACACAGCAGCCATTGAGGATGTTCCTACACAGCAGCCAATGAAAATGTTCTTACACAGCAGCCAGATTGTGACATCACAGGGATGCTCTGTGATGTCACAATCTGGCTGCTGTGTAGGAACATTTTCATTGGCTGCTGTGTAGGAACATCCTCAATGGCTGCTGTGTAGGAACATCTTCATGTGCAGGAACATCTTCATCGTCCAGGAAGGGTATAAAAGGGGGCCGCGCCGCCCTGAGAGTCACTAGATAGATAGATAGATAGATAGAGATAGAGACATATAGATAGATAGATAGATAGATAGATAGATAGATAGATAGATAGATAGATAGATAGATAGATAGATAGATAGATAGATAGATAGATAGATAGATAGATAGATAGACACAGCAGCCAATGAGACTGTTCCTACACAGCAGCCAATGAAGATGTTCCTACACAGCAGCCATTGAGGATGTTCCTACACAGCAGCCAATGAAAATGTTCTTACACAGCAGCCAGATTGTGACATCACAGGGATGCTCTGTGATGTCACAATCTGGCTGCTGTGTAGGAACATTTTCATTGGCTGCTGTGTAGGAACATCCTCAATGGCTGCTGTGTAGGAACATCTTCATGTGCAGTAACATCTTCATCGTCCAGGAAGGGTATAAAAGGGGGCCGCGCCGCCCTGAGAGTCACTAGATAGATAGATAGATAGATAGAGATAGAGACATATAGATAGATAGATAGATAGATAGATAGATAGATAGATAGATAGATAGATAGATAGATAGATAGATAGACACAGCAGCCAATGAGACTGTTCCTACACAGCAGCCAATGAAGATGTTCCTACACAGCAGCCATTGAGGATGTTCCTACACAGCAGCCAATGAAAATGTTCTTACACAGCAGCCAGATTGTGACATCACAGGGATGCTCTGTGATGTCACAATCTGGCTGCTGTGTAGGAACATTTTCATTGGCTGCTGTGTAGGAACATCCTCAATGGCTGCTGTGTAGGAACATCTTCATGTGCAGGAACATCTTCATCGTCCAGGAAGGGTATAAAAGGGGGCCGCGCCGCCCTGAGAGTCACTAGATAGATAGATAGAGATAGAGACATATAGATAGATAGATAGATAGATAGATAGATAGATAGATAGATAGACACAGCAGCCAATGAGACTGTTCCTACACAGCAGCCAATGAAGATGTTCCTACACAGCAGCCATTGAGGATGTTCCTACACAGCAGCCAATGAAAATGTTCTTACACAGCAGCCAGATTGTGACATCACAGGGATGCTCTGTGATGTCACAATCTGGCTGCTGTGTAGGAACATTTTCATTGGCTGCTGTGTAGGAACATCCTCAATGGCTGCTGTGTAGGAACATCTTCATGTGCAGGAACATCTTCATCGTCCAGGAAGGGTATAAAAGGGGGCCGCGCCGCCCTGAGAGTCACTAGATAGATAGATAGAGATAGAGACATATAGATAGATAGATAGATAGATAGATAGATAGATAGATAGATAGATAGATAGATAGATAGATAGATAGATAGATAGATAGATAGATAGATAGATAGACACAGCAGCCAATGAGACTGTTCCTACACAGCAGCCAATGAAGATGTTCCTACACAGCAGCCATTGAGGATGTTCCTACACAGCAGCCAATGAAAATGTTCTTACACAGCAGCCAGATTGTGACATCACAGGGATGCTCTGTGATGTCACAATCTGGCTGCTGTGTAGGAACATTTTCATTGGCTGCTGTGTAGGAACATCCTCAATGGCTGCTGTGTAGGAACATCTTCATGTGCAGTAACATCTTCATCGTCCAGGAAGGGTATAAAAGGGGGCCGCGCCGCCCTGAGAGTCACTAGATAGATAGATAGATAGAGATAGAGACATATAGATAGATAGATAGATAGATAGATAGATAGATAGATAGATAGATAGATAGATAGATAGATAGATAGATAGATAGATAGATAGACACAGCAGCCAATGAGACTGTTCCTACACAGCAGCCAATGAAGATGTTCCTACACAGCAGCCATTGAGGATGTTCCTACACAGCAGCCAATGAAAATGTTCTTACACAGCAGCCAGATTGTGACATCACAGGGATGCTCTGTGATGTCACAATCTGGCTGCTGTGTAGGAACATTTTCATTGGCTGCTGTGTAGGAACATCCTCAATGGCTGCTGTGTAGGAACATCTTCATGTGCAGTAACATCTTCATCGTCCAGGAAGGGTATAAAAGGGGGCCGCGCCGCCCTGAGAGTCACTAGATAGATAGATAGATAGATAGAGATAGAGACATATAGATAGATAGATAGATAGATAGATAGATAGATAGATAGATAGATAGATAGATAGATAGATAGATAGACACAGCAGCCAATGAGACTGTTCCTACACAGCAGCCAATGAAGATGTTCCTACACAGCAGCCATTGAGGATGTTCCTACACAGCAGCCAATGAAAATGTTCTTACACAGCAGCCAGATTGTGACATCACAGGGATGCTCTGTGATGTCACAATCTGGCTGCTGTGTAGGAACATTTTCATTGGCTGCTGTGTAGGAACATCCTCAATGGCTGCTGTGTAGGAACATCTTCATGTGCAGGAACATCTTCATCGTCCAGGAAGGGTATAAAAGGGGGCCGCGCCGCCCTGAGAGTCACTAGATAGATAGATAGAGATAGAGACATATAGATAGATAGATAGATAGATAGATAGATAGATAGATAGATAGACACAGCAGCCAATGAGACTGTTCCTACACAGCAGCCAATGAAGATGTTCCTACACAGCAGCCATTGAGGATGTTCCTACACAGCAGCCAATGAAAATGTTCTTACACAGCAGCCAGATTGTGACATCACAGGGATGCTCTGTGATGTCACAATCTGGCTGCTGTGTAGGAACATTTTCATTGGCTGCTGTGTAGGAACATCCTCAATGGCTGCTGTGTAGGAACATCTTCATGTGCAGGAACATCTTCATCGTCCAGGAAGGGTATAAAAGGGGGCCGCGCCGCCCTGAGAGTCACTAGATAGATAGATAGAGATAGAGACATATAGATAGATAGATAGATAGATAGATAGATAGATAGATAGATAGATAGATAGATAGATAGATAGATAGATAGATAGATAGATAGATAGATAGATAGATAGACACAGCAGCCAATGAGACTGTTCCTACACAGCAGCCAATGAAGATGTTCCTACACAGCAGCCATTGAGGATGTTCCTACACAGCAGCCAATGAAAATGTTCTTACACAGCAGCCAGATTGTGACATCACAGGGATGCTCTGTGATGTCACAATCTGGCTGCTGTGTAGGAACATTTTCATTGGCTGCTGTGTAGGAACATCCTCAATGGCTGCTGTGTAGGAACATCTTCATGTGCAGTAACATCTTCATCGTCCAGGAAGGGTATAAAAGGGGGCCGCGCCGCCCTGAGAGTCACTAGATAGATAGATAGATAGAGATAGAGACATATAGATAGATAGATAGATAGATAGATAGATAGATAGATAGATAGATAGATAGATAGATAGATAGATAGATAGATAGATAGATAGACACAGCAGCCAATGAGACTGTTCCTACACAGCAGCCAATGAAGATGTTCCTACACAGCAGCCATTGAGGATGTTCCTACACAGCAGCCAATGAAAATGTTCTTACACAGCAGCCAGATTGTGACATCACAGGGATGCTCTGTGATGTCACAATCTGGCTGCTGTGTAGGAACATTTTCATTGGCTGCTGTGTAGGAACATCCTCAATGGCTGCTGTGTAGGAACATCTTCATGTGCAGGAACATCTTCATCGTCCAGGAAGGGTATAAAAGGGGGCCGCGCCGCCCTGAGAGTCACTAGATAGATAGATAGATAGAGATAGAGACAGATAGATAGATAGATAGATAGATAGATAGATAGATAGATAGATAGATAGATAGATAGATAGATAGATAGATAGATAGATAGATAGATAGATAGATAGATAGATAGATAGATACAGCAGCCAATGAGACTGTTCCTACACAGCAGCCAATGAAGATGTTCCTACACAGCAGCCATTGAGGATGTTCCTACACAGCAGCCAATGAAAATGTTCTTACACAGCAGCCAGATTGTGACATCACAGGGATGCTCTGTGATGTCACAATCTGGCTGCTGTGTAGGAACATTTTCATTGGCTGCTGTGTAGGAACATCCTCAATGGCTGCTGTGTAGGAACATCTTCATGTGCAGGAACATCTTCATCGTCCAGGAAGGGTATAAAAGGGGGCCGCGCCGCCCTGAGAGTCACTAGATAGATAGATAGAGATAGAGACATATAGATAGATAGATAGATAGATAGATAGATAGATAGATAGATAGATAGATAGATAGATAGATAGATAGATAGATAGATAGATAGATAGATAGATAGACAGATAGATAGATAGACACAGCAGCCAATGAGACTGTTCCTACACAGCAGCCAATGAAGATGTTCCTACACAGCAGCCATTGAGGATGTTCCTACACAGCAGCCAATGAAAATGTTCTTACACAGCAGCCAGATTGTGACATCACAGGGATGCTCTGTGATGTCACAATCTGGCTGCTGTGTAGGAACATTTTCATTGGCTGCTGTGTAGGAACATCCTCAATGGCTGCTGTGTAGGAACATCTTCATGTGCAGGAACATCTTCATCGTCCAGGAAGGGTATAAAAGGGGGCCGCGCCGCCCTGAGAGTCCCTAGATAGATAGAGATAGAGACATATAGATAGATAGATAGATAGATAGATAGATAGATAGATAGATAGATAGATAGATAGATAGATAGATAGATAGATAGATAGATAGATAGATAGATAGATAGATAGATATAGACACAGCAGCCAATGAGACTGTTCCTACACAGCAGCCAATGAAGATGTTCCTACACAGCAGCCATTGAGGATGTTCCTACACAGCAGCCAATGAAAATGTTCTTACACAGCAGCCAGATTGTGACATCACAGGGATGCTCTGTGATGTCACAATCTGGCTGCTGTGTAGGAACATTTTCATTGGCTGCTGTGTAGGAACATCCTCAATGGCTGCTGTGTAGGAACATCTTCATGTGCAGTAACATCTTCATCGTCCAGGAAGGGTATAAAAGGGGGCCGCGCCGCCCTGAGAGTCACTAGATAGATAGATAGATAGAGATAGAGACAGATAGATAGATAGATATATAGATAGATAGATAGATAGATAGATAGATAGATAGATAGATAGATAGATAGATAGATAGATAGATAGATAGATAGATAGATAGATAGATAGACACAGCAGCCAATGAGACTGTTCCTACACAGCAGCCAATGAAGATGTTCCTACACAGCAGCCATTGAGGATGTTCCTACACAACAGCCAATGAAAATGTTCTTACACAGCAGCCAGATTGTGACATCACAGGGATGCTCTGTGATGTCACAATCTGGCTGCTGTGTAGGAACATTTTCATTGGCTGCTGTGTAGGAACATCCTCAATGGCTGCTGTGTAGGAACATCTTCATGTGCAGGAACATCTTCATCGTCCAGGAAGGGTATAAAAGGGGTCGCGCCGCCCTGAGAGTCACTAGATAGATAGATAGAGATAGAGACATATAGATAGATAGATAGATAGATAGATAGATAGATAGACACAGCAGCCAATGAGACTGTTCCTACACAGCAGCCAATGAAGATGTTCCTACACAGCAGCCATTGAGGATGTTCCTACACAGCAGCCAATGAAAATGTTCTTACACAGCAGCCAGATTGTGACATCACAGGGATGCTCTGTGATGTCACAATCTGGCTGCTGTGTAGGAACATTTTCATTGGCTGCTGTGTAGGAACATCCTCAATGGCTGCTGTGTAGGAACATCTTCATGTGCAGGAACATCTTCATCGTCCAGGAAGGGTATAAAAGGGGGCCGCGCCGCCCTGAGAGTCACTAGATAGATAGATAGAGATAGAGACATATAGATAGATAGATAGATAGATAGATAGATAGATAGATAGATAGATAGATAGATAGATAGATAGATAGATAGATAGATAGATAGATAGATAGATAGATAGATAGATAGATAGATAGACACAGCAGCCAATGAGACTGTTCCTACACAGCAGCCAATGAAGATGTTCCTACACAGCAGCCATTGAGGATGTTCCTACACAGCAGCCAATGAAAATGTTCTTACACAGCAGCCAGATTGTGACATCACAGGGATGCTCTGTGATGTCACAATCTGGCTGCTGTGTAGGAACATTTTCATTGGCTGCTGTGTAGGAACATCCTCAATGGCTGCTGTGTAGGAACATCTTCATGTGCAGTAACATCTTCATCGTCCAGGAAGGGTATAAAAGGGGGCCGCGCCGCCCTGAGAGTCACTAGATAGATAGATAGATAGATAGAGATAGAGACATATAGATAGATAGATAGATAGATAGATAGATAGATAGATAGATAGATAGATAGATAGATAGATAGATAGATAGATAGATAGATAGATAGATAGATAGATAGACACAGCAGCCAATGAGACTGTTCCTACACAGCAGCCAATGAAGATGTTCCTACACAGCAGCCATTGAGGATGTTCCTACACAGCAGCCAATGAAAATGTTCTTACACAGCAGCCAGATTGTGACATCACAGGGATGCTCTGTGATGTCACAATCTGGCTGCTGTGTAGGAACATTTTCATTGGCTGCTGTGTAGGAACATCCTCAATGGCTGCTGTGTAGGAACATCTTCATGTGCAGGAACATCTTCATCGTCCAGGAAGGGTATAAAAGGGGGCCGCGCCGCCCTGAGAGTCACTAGATAGATAGATAGATAGAGATAGAGACATATAGATAGATAGATAGATAGATAGATAGATAGATAGATAGATAGATAGATAGATAGATAGACACAGCAGCCAATGAGACTGTTCCTACACAGCAGCCAATGAAAATGTTCTTACACAGCAGCCAGATTGTGACATCACAGGGATGCTCTGTGATGTCACAATCTGGCTGCTGTGTAGGAACATTTTCATTGGCTGCTGTGTAGGAACATCCTCAATGGCTGCTGTGTAGGAACATCTTCATGTGCAGGAACATCTTCATCGTCCAGGAAGGGTATAAAAGGGGGCCGCGCCGCCCTGAGAGTCACTAGATAGATAGATAGAGATAGAGACATATAGATAGATAGATAGATAGATAGATAGATAGATAGATAGATAGATAGATAGATAGATAGATAGATAGATAGATAGATAGATAGATAGATAGATAGATAGACACAGCAGCCAATGAGACTGTTCCTACACAGCAGCCAATGAAGATGTTCCTACACAGCAGCCATTGAGGATGTTCCTACACAGCAGCCAATGAAAATGTTCTTACACAGCAGCCAGATTGTGACATCACAGGGATGCTCTGTGATGTCACAATCTGGCTGCTGTGTAGGAACATTTTCATTGGCTGCTGTGTAGGAACATCCTCAATGGCTGCTGTGTAGGAACATCTTCATGTGCAGGAACATCTTCATCGTCCAGGAAGGGTATAAAAGGGGGCCGCGCCGCCCTGAGAGTCACTAGATAGATAGATAGAGATAGAGACATATAGATAGATAGATAGATAGATAGATAGATAGATAGATAGATAGATAGATAGATAGATAGATAGATAGATAGATAGATAGATAGATAGATAGATAGATAGACACAGCAGCCAATGAGACTGTTCCTACACAGCAGCCAATGAAGATGTTCCTACACAGCAGCCATTGAGGATGTTCCTACACAGCAGCCAATGAAAATGTTCTTACACAGCAGCCAGATTGTGACATCACAGGGATGCTCTGTGATGTCACAATCTGGCTGCTGTGTAGGAACATTTTCATTGGCTGCTGTGTAGGAACATCCTCAATGGCTGCTGTGTAGGAACATCTTCATGTGCAGTAACATCTTCATCGTCCAGGAAGGGTATAAAAGGGGGCCGCGCCGCCCTGAGAGTCACTAGATAGATAGATAGATAGATAGAGATAGAGACATATAGATAGATAGATAGATAGATAGATAGATAGATAGATAGATAGATAGATAGATAGATAGATAGATAGATAGATAGATAGATAGATAGATAGATAGATAGATAGATAGACACAGCAGCCAATGAGACTGTTCCTACACAGCAGCCAATGAAGATGTTCCTACACAGCAGCCATTGAGGATGTTCCTACACAGCAGCCAATGAAAATGTTCTTACACAGCAGCCAGATTGTGACATCACAGGGATGCTCTGTGATGTCACAATCTGGCTGCTGTGTAGGAACATTTCCATTGGCTGCTGTGTAGGAACATCCTCAATGGCTGCTGTGTAGGAACATCTTCATGTGCAGGAACATCTTCATCGTCCAGGAAGGGTATAAAAGGGGGCCGCGCCGCCCTGAGAGTCACTAGATAGATAGATAGAGATAGAGACATATAGATAGATAGATAGATAGATAGATAGATAGATAGATAGATAGATAGATAGATAGATAGATAGACACAGCAGCCAATGAGACTGTTCCTACACAGCAGCCAATGAAGATGTTCCTACA
Source organism: Borostomias antarcticus (assembly GCF_949987555.1). Taxonomy (NCBI): domain Eukaryota; kingdom Metazoa; phylum Chordata; class Actinopteri; order Stomiiformes; family Stomiidae; genus Borostomias; species Borostomias antarcticus. The sequence goes on from NW_028176285.1 coordinate 479,530, forward strand.
CAGCAGCCATTGAGGATGTTCCTACACAGCAGCCAATGAAAATGTTCTTACACAGCAGCCAGATTGTGACATCACAGGGATGCTCTGTGATGTCACAATCTGGCTGCTGTGTAGGAACATTTTCATTGGCTGCTGTGTAGGAACATCCTCAATGGCTGCTGTGTAGGAACATCTTCATGTGCAGTAACATCTTCATCGTCCAGGAAGGGTATAAAAGGGGGCCGCGCCGCCCTGAGAGTCACTAGATAGATAGATAGATAGATAGAGATAGAGACATATAGATAGATAGATAGATAGATAGATAGATAGATAGATAGATAGATAGATAGATAGATAGATAGATAGATAGATAGATAGATAGATAGATAGATAGATAGACACAGCAGCCAATGAGACTGTTCCTACACAGCAGCCAATGAAGATGTTCCTACACAGCAGCCATTGAGGATGTTCCTACACAGCAGCCAATGAAAATGTTCTTACACAGCAGCCAGATTGTGACATCACAGGGATGCTCTGTGATGTCACAATCTGGCTGCTGTGTAGGAACATTTCCATTGGCTGCTGTGTAGGAACATCCTCAATGGCTGCTGTGTAGGAACATCTTCATGTGCAGGAACATCTTCATCGTCCAGGAAGGGTATAAAAGGGGGCCGCGCCGCCCTGAGAGTCACTAGATAGATAGATAGAGATAGAGACATATAGATAGATAGATAGATAGATAGATAGATAGACACAGCAGCCAATGAGACTGTTCCTACACAGCAGCCAATGAAGATGTTCCTACACAGCAGCCATTGAGGATGTTCCTACACAGCAGCCAATGAAAATGTTCTTACACAGCAGCCAGATTGTGACATCACAGGGATGCTCTGTGATGTCACAATCTGGCTGCTGTGTAGGAACATTTTCATTGGCTGCTGTGTAGGAACATCCTCAATGGCTGCTGTGTAGGAACATCTTCATGTGCAGGAACATCTTCATCGTCCAGGAAGGGTATAAAAGGGGGCCGCGCCGCCCTGAGAGTCACTAGATAGATAGATAGAGATAGAGACATATAGATAGATAGATAGATAGATAGATAGATAGATAGATAGATAGAGATAGAGACATATAGATAGATAGATAGATAGATAGATAGATAGATAGATAGATAGATAGATAGATAGATAGATAGATAGATAGACACAGCAGCCAATGAGACTGTTCCTACACAGCAGCCAATGAAGATGTTCCTACACAGCAGCCATTGAGGATGTTCCTACACAGCAGCCAATGAAAATGTTCTTACACAGCAGCCAGATTGTGACATCACAGGGATGCTCTGTGATGTCACAATCTGGCTGCTGTGTAGGAACATTTTCATTGGCTGCTGTGTAGGAACATCCTCAATGGCTGCTGTGTAGGAACATCTTCATGTGCAGGAACATCTTCATTGTCCAGGAAGGGTATAAAAGGGGGCCGCGCCGCCCTGAGAGTCACTAGATAGATAGATAGAGATAGAGACATATAGATAGATAGATAGATAGATAGATAGATAGATAGATAGATAGATAGATAGATAGATAGATAGATAGATAGATAGATAGATAGATAGACACAGCAGCCAATGAGACTGTTCCTACACAGCAGCCAATGAAGATGTTCCTACACAGCAGCCATTGAGGATGTTCCTACACAGCAGCCAATGAAAATGTTCTTACACAGCAGCCAGATTGTGACATCACAGGGATGCTCTGTGATGTCACAATCTGGCTGCTGTGTAGGAACATTTTCATTGGCTGCTGTGTAGGAACATCCTCAATGGCTGCTGTGTAGGAACATCTTCATGTGCAGGAACATCTTCATCGTCCAGGAAGGGTATAAAAGGGGGCCGCGCCGCCCTGAGAGTCACTAGATAGATAGATAGAGATAGAGACATATAGATAGATGGATAGATAGATAGATAGATAGATAGATAGATAGATAGATAGACACAGCAGCCAATGAGACTGTTCCTACACAGCAGCCAATGAAGATATTCCTACACAGCAGCCATTGAGGATGTTCCTACACAGCAGCCAATGAAAATGTTCCTACACAGCAGCCAGATTGTGACATCACAGGGATGCTCTGTGATGTCACAATCTGGCTGCTGTGTAGGAACATTTTCATTGGCTGCTGTGTAGGAACATCCTCAATGGCTGCTGTGTAGGAACATCTTCATGTGCAGTAACATCTTCATCGTCCAGGAAGGGTATAAAAGGGGGCCGCGCCGCCCTGAGAGTCACTAGATAGATAGATAGATAGATAGATAGAGATAGAGACATATAGATAGATAGATAGATAGATAGATAGATAGATAGATAGATAGATAGATAGATAGATAGATAGATAGATAGATAGATAGATAGATAGATAGATAGATAGATAGATAGACACAGCAGCCAATGAGACTGTTCCTACACAGCAGCCAATGAAGATGTTCCTACACAGCAGCCATTGAGGATGTTCCTACACAGCAGCCAATGAAAATGTTCTTACACAGCAGCCAGATTGTGACATCACAGGGATGCTCTGTGATGTCACAATCTGGCTGCTGTGTAGGAACATTTTCATTGGCTGCTGTGTAGGAACATCCTCAATGGCTGCTGTGTAGGAACATCTTCATGTGCAGGAACATCTTCATCGTCCAGGAAGGGTATAAAAGGGGGCCGCGCCGCCCTGAGAGTCACTAGATAGATAGATAGATAGATAGAGATAGAGACATATAGATAGATAGATAGATAGATAGATAGATAGATAGATAGATAGATAGATAGATAGATAGATAGATAGATAGATAGATAGATAGATAGATAGATAGATAGACACAGCAGCCAATGAGACTGTTCCTACACAGCAGCCAATGAAGATGTTCCTACACAGCAGCCATTGAGGATGTTCCTACACAGCAGCCAATGAAAATGTTCTTACACAGCAGCCAGATTGTGACATCACAGGGATGCTCTGTGATGTCACAATCTGGCTGCTGTGTAGGAACATTTTCATTGGCTGCTGTGTAGGAACATCCTCAATGGCTGCTGTGTAGGAACATCTTCATGTGCAGTAACATCTTCATCGTCCAGGAAGGGTATAAAAGGGGGCCGCGCCGCCCTGAGAGTCACTAGATAGATAGATAGATAGATAGAGATAGAGACATATAGATAGATAGATAGATAGATAGATAGATAGATAGATAGATAGATAGATAGATAGATAGATAGACACAGCAGCCAATGAGACTGTTCCTACACAGCAGCCAATGAAGATGTTCCTACACAGCAGCCATTGAGGATGTTCCTACACAGCAGCCAATGAAAATGTTCTTACACAGCAGCCAGATTGTGACATCACAGGGATGCTCTGTGATGTCACAATCTGGCTGCTGTGTAGGAACATTTTCATTGGCTGCTGTGTAGGAACATCCTCAATGGCTGCTGTGTAGGAACATCTTCATGTGCAGGAACATCTTCATCGTCCAGGAAGGGTATAAAAGGGGGCCGCGCCGCCCTGAGAGTCACTAGATAGATAGATAGAGATAGAGACATATAGATAGATAGATAGATAGATAGATAGATAGATAGATAGATAGACACAGCAGCCAATGAGACTGTTCCTACACAGCAGCCAATGAAGATGTTCCTACACAGCAGCCATTGAGGATGTTCCTACACAGCAGCCAATGAAAATGTTCTTACACAGCAGCCAGATTGTGACATCACAGGGATGCTCTGTGATGTCACAATCTGGCTGCTGTGTAGGAACATTTTCATTGGCTGCTGTGTAGGAACATCCTCAATGGCTGCTGTGTAGGAACATCTTCATGTGCAGGAACATCTTCATCGTCCAGGAAGGGTATAAAAGGGGGCCGCGCCGCCCTGAGAGTCACTAGATAGATAGATAGAGATAGAGACATATAGATAGATAGATAGATAGATAGATAGATAGATAGATAGATAGATAGATAGATAGATAGATAGATAGATAGATAGACACAGCAGCCAATGAGACTGTTCCTACACAGCAGCCAATGAAGATGTTCCTACACAGCAGCCATTGAGGATGTTCCTACACAGCAGCCAATGAAAATGTTCTTACACAGCAGCCAGATTGTGACATCACAGGGATGCTCTGTGATGTCACAATCTGGCTGCTGTGTAGGAACATTTTCATTGGCTGCTGTGTAGGAACATCCTCAATGGCTGCTGTGTAGGAACATCTTCATGTGCAGTAACATCTTCATCGTCCAGGAAGGGTATAAAAGGGGGCCGCGCCGCCCTGAGAGTCACTAGATAGATAGATAGATAGAGATAGAGACATATAGATAGATAGATAGATAGATAGATAGATAGATAGATAGATAGATAGATAGATAGATAGATAGATAGATAGATAGATAGATAGATAGATAGACACAGCAGCCAATGAGACTGTTCCTACACAGCAGCCAATGAAGATGTTCCTACACAGCAGCCATTGAGGATGTTCCTACACAGCAGCCAATGAAAATGTTCTTACACAGCAGCCAGATTGTGACATCACAGGGATGCTCTGTGATGTCACAATCTGGCTGCTGTGTAGGAACATTTTCATTGGCTGCTGTGTAGGAACATCCTCAATGGCTGCTGTGTAGGAACATCTTCATGTGCAGGAACATCTTCATCGTCCAGGAAGGGTATAAAAGGGGGCCGCGCCGCCCTGAGAGTCACTAGATAGATAGATAGATAGAGATAGAGACAGATAGATAGATAGATAGATAGATAGATAGATAGATAGATAGATAGATAGATAGATAGATAGATAGATAGATAGATAGATAGATAGATAGATAGATAGATAGATAGATAGATACAGCAGCCAATGAGACTGTTCCTACACAGCAGCCAATGAAGATGTTCCTACACAGCAGCCATTGAGGATGTTCCTACACAGCAGCCAATGAAAATGTTCTTACACAGCAGCCAGATTGTGACATCACAGGGATGCTCTGTGATGTCACAATCTGGCTGCTGTGTAGGAACATTTTCATTGGCTGCTGTGTAGGAACATCCTCAATGGCTGCTGTGTAGGAACATCTTCATGTGCAGGAACATCTTCATCGTCCAGGAAGGGTATAAAAGGGGGCCGCGCCGCCCTGAGAGTCACTAGATAGATAGATAGAGATAGAGACATATAGATAGATAGATAGATAGATAGATAGATAGATAGATAGATAGATAGATAGATAGATAGATAGATAGATAGATAGATAGATAGATAGATAGATAGATAGATAGACAGATAGATAGATAGACACAGCAGCCAATGAGACTGTTCCTACACAGCAGCCAATGAAGATGTTCCTACACAGCAGCCATTGAGGATGTTCCTACACAGCAGCCAATGAAAATGTTCTTACACAGCAGCCAGATTGTGACATCACAGGGATGCTCTGTGATGTCACAATCTGGCTGCTGTGTAGGAACATTTTCATTGGCTGCTGTGTAGGAACATCCTCAATGGCTGCTGTGTAGGAACATCTTCATGTGCAGGAACATCTTCATCGTCCAGGAAGGGTATAAAAGGGGGCCGCGCCGCCCTGAGAGTCCCTAGATAGATAGAGATAGAGACATATAGATAGATAGATAGATAGATAGATAGATAGATAGATAGATAGATAGATAGATAGATAGATAGATAGATAGATAGATAGATAGATAGATAGATAGATAGATAGATAGATAGATAGATAGATAGATATAGACACAGCAGCCAATGAGACTGTTCCTACACAGCAGCCAATGAAGATGTTCCTACACAGCAGCCATTGAGGATGTTCCTACACAGCAGCCAATGAAAATGTTCTTACACAGCAGCCAGATTGTGACATCACAGGGATGCTCTGTGATGTCACAATCTGGCTGCTGTGTAGGAACATTTTCATTGGCTGCTGTGTAGGAACATCCTCAATGGCTGCTGTGTAGGAACATCTTCATGTGCAGTAACATCTTCATCGTCCAGGAAGGGTATAAAAGGGGGCCGCGCCGCCCTGAGAGTCACTAGATAGATAGATAGATAGAGATAGAGACAGATAGATAGATAGATATATAGATAGATAGATAGATAGATAGATAGATAGATAGATAGATAGATAGATAGATAGATAGATAGATAGATAGATAGATAGATAGATAGATAGATAGATAGATAGACACAGCAGCCAATGAGACTGTTCCTACACAGCAGCCAATGAAGATGTTCCTACACAGCAGCCATTGAGGATGTTCCTACACAACAGCCAATGAAAATGTTCTTACACAGCAGCCAGATTGTGACATCACAGGGATGCTCTGTGATGTCACAATCTGGCTGCTGTGTAGGAACATTTTCATTGGCTGCTGTGTAGGAACATCCTCAATGGCTGCTGTGTAGGAACATCTTCATGTGCAGGAACATCTTCATCGTCCAGGAAGGGTATAAAAGGGGTCGCGCCGCCCTGAGAGTCACTAGATAGATAGATAGAGATAGAGACATATAGATAGATAGATAGATAGATAGATAGATAGATAGACACAGCAGCCAATGAGACTGTTCCTACACAGCAGCCAATGAAGATGTTCCTACACAGCAGCCATTGAGGATGTTCCTACACAGCAGCCAATGAAAATGTTCTTACACAGCAGCCAGATTGTGACATCACAGGGATGCTCTGTGATGTCACAATCTGGCTGCTGTGTAGGAACATTTTCATTGGCTGCTGTGTAGGAACATCCTCAATGGCTGCTGTGTAGGAACATCTTCATGTGCAGGAACATCTTCATCGTCCAGGAAGGGTATAAAAGGGGGCCGCGCCGCCCTGAGAGTCACTAGATAGATAGATAGAGATAGAGACATATAGATAGATAGATAGATAGATAGATAGATAGATAGATAGATAGATAGATAGATAGATAGATAGATAGATAGATAGATAGATAGATAGATAGATAGATAGATAGATAGATAGATAGATAGACACAGCAGCCAATGAGACTGTTCCTACACAGCAGCCAATGAAGATGTTCCTACACAGCAGCCATTGAGGATGTTCCTACACAGCAGCCAATGAAAATGTTCTTACACAGCAGCCAGATTGTGACATCACAGGGATGCTCTGTGATGTCACAATCTGGCTGCTGTGTAGGAACATTTTCATTGGCTGCTGTGTAGGAACATCCTCAATGGCTGCTGTGTAGGAACATCTTCATGTGCAGTAACATCTTCATCGTCCAGGAAGGGTATAAAAGGGGGCCGCGCCGCCCTGAGAGTCACTAGATAGATAGATAGATAGATAGAGATAGAGACATATAGATAGATAGATAGATAGATAGATAGATAGATAGATAGATAGATAGATAGATAGATAGATAGATAGATAGATAGATAGATAGATAGATAGATAGATAGATAGATAGATAGACACAGCAGCCAATGAGACTGTTCCTACACAGCAGCCAATGAAGATGTTCCTACACAGCAGCCATTGAGGATGTTCCTACACAGCAGCCAATGAAAATGTTCTTACACAGCAGCCAGATTGTGACATCACAGGGATGCTCTGTGATGTCACAATCTGGCTGCTGTGTAGGAACATTTTCATTGGCTGCTGTGTAGGAACATCCTCAATGGCTGCTGTGTAGGAACATCTTCATGTGCAGGAACATCTTCATCGTCCAGGAAGGGTATAAAAGGGGGCCGCGCCGCCCTGAGAGTCACTAGATAGATAGATAGATAGAGATAGAGACATATAGATAGATAGATAGATAGATAGATAGATAGATAGATAGATAGATAGATAGATAGATAGATAGATAGACACAGCAGCCAATGAGACTGTTCCTACACAGCAGCCAATGAAAATGTTCTTACACAGCAGCCAGATTGTGACATCACAGGGATGCTCTGTGATGTCACAATCTGGCTGCTGTGTAGGAACATTTTCATTGGCTGCTGTGTAGGAACATCCTCAATGGCTGCTGTGTAGGAACATCTTCATGTGCAGGAACATCTTCATCGTCCAGGAAGGGTATAAAAGGGGGCCGCGCCGCCCTGAGAGTCACTAGATAGATAGATAGAGATAGAGACATATAGATAGATAGATAGATAGATAGATAGATAGATAGATAGATAGATAGATAGATAGATAGATAGATAGATAGATAGATAGATAGATAGATAGATAGACACAGCAGCCAATGAGACTGTTCCTACACAGCAGCCAATGAAGATGTTCCTACACAGCAGCCATTGAGGATGTTCCTACACAGCAGCCAATGAAAATGTTCTTACACAGCAGCCAGATTGTGACATCACAGGGATGCTCTGTGATGTCACAATCTGGCTGCTGTGTAGGAACATTTTCATTGGCTGCTGTGTAGGAACATCCTAAATGGCTGCTGTGTAGGAACATCTTCATGTGCAGGAACATCTTCATCGTCCAGGAAGGGTATAAAAGGGGGCCGCGCCGCCCTGAGAGTCACTAGATAGATAGATAGAGATAGAGACATATAGATAGATAGATAGATAGATAGATAGATAGATAGATAGATAGATAGATAGATAGATAGATAGATAGATAGATAGATAGATAGATAGATAGATAGATAGACACAGCAGCCAATGAGACTGTTCCTACACAGCAGCCAATGAAGATGTTCCTACACAGCAGCCATTGAGGATGTTCCTACACAGCAGCCAATGAAAATGTTCTTACACAGCAGCCAGATTGTGACATCACAGGGATGCTCTGTGATGTCACAATCTGGCTGCTGTGTAGGAACATTTTCATTGGCTGCTGTGTAGGAACATCCTCAATGGCTGCTGTGTAGGAACATCTTCATGTGCAGTAACATCTTCATCGTCCAGGAAGGGTATAAAAGGGGGCCGCGCCGCCCTGAGAGTCACTAGATAGATAGATAGATAGATAGAGATAGAGACATATAGATAGATAGATAGATAGATAGATAGATAGATAGATAGATAGATAGATAGATAGATAGATAGATAGATAGATAGATAGATAGATAGATAGATAGATAGATAGATAGACACAGCAGCCAATGAGACTGTTCCTACACAGCAGCCAATGAAGATGTTCCTACACAGCAGCCATTGAGGATGTTCCTACACAGCAGCCAATGAAAATGTTCTTACACAGCAGCCAGATTGTGACATCACAGGGATGCTCTGTGATGTCACAATCTGGCTGCTGTGTAGGAACATTTCCATTGGCTGCTGTGTAGGAACATCCTCAATGGCTGCTGTGTAGGAACATCTTCATGTGCAGGAACATCTTCATCGTCCAGGAAGGGTATAAAAGGGGGCCGCGCCGCCCTGAGAGTCACTAGATAGATAGATAGAGATAGAGACATATAGATAGATAGATAGATAGATAGATAGATAGATAGATAGATAGATAGATAGATAGATAGATAGATAGATAGATAGATAGACACAGCAGCCAATGAGACTGTTCCTACACAGCAGCCAATGAAGATGTTCCTACACAGCAGCCATTGAGGATGTTCCTACACAGCAGCCAATGAAAATGTTCTTACACAGCAGCCAGATTGTGACATCACAGGGATGCTCTGTGATGTCACAATCTGGCTGCTGTGTAGGAACATTTTCATTGGCTGCTGTGTAGGAACATCCTCAATGGCTGCTGTGTAGGAACATCTTCATGTGCAGTAACATCTTCATCGTCCAGGAAGGGTATAAAAGGGGGCCGCGCCGCCCTGAGAGTCACTAGATAGATAGATAGATAGATAGAGATAGAGACATATAGATAGATAGATAGATAGATAGATAGATAGATAGATAGATAGATAGATAGATAGATAGATAGATAGATAGATAGATAGATAGATAGATAGATAGATAGACACAGCAGCCAATGAGACTGTTCCTACACAGCAGCCAATGAAGATGTTCCTACACAGCAGCCATTGAGGATGTTCCTACACAGCAGCCAATGAAAATGTTCTTACACAGCAGCCAGATTGTGACATCACAGGGATGCTCTGTGATGTCACAATCTGGCTGCTGTGTAGGAACATTTCCATTGGCTGCTGTGTAGGAACATCCTCAATGGCTGCTGTGTAGGAACATCTTCATGTGCAGGAACATCTTCATCGTCCAGGAAGGGTATAAAAGGGGGCCGCGCCGCCCTGAGAGTCACTAGATAGATAGATAGAGATAGAGACATATAGATAGATAGATAGATAGATAGATAGATAGACACAGCAGCCAATGAGACTGTTCCTACACAGCAGCCAATGAAGATGTTCCTACACAGCAGCCATTGAGGATGTTCCTACACAGCAGCCAATGAAAATGTTCTTACACAGCAGCCAGATTGTGACATCACAGGGATGCTCTGTGATGTCACAATCTGGCTGCTGTGTAGGAACATTTTCATTGGCTGCTGTGTAGGAACATCCTCAATGGCTGCTGTGTAGGAACATCTTCATGTGCAGGAACATCTTCATCGTCCAGGAAGGGTATAAAAGGGGGCCGCGCCGCCCTGAGAGTCACTAGATAGATAGATAGAGATAGAGACATATAGATAGATAGATAGATAGATAGATAGATAGATAGATAGAGATAGAGACATATAGATAGATAGATAGATAGATAGATAGATAGATAGATAGATAGATAGATAGATAGATAGATAGATAGATAGATAGATAGATAGATAGATAGACACAGCAGCCAATGAGACTGTTCCTACACAGCAGCCAATGAAGATGTTCCTACACAGCAGCCATTGAGGATGTTCCTACACAGCAGCCAATGAAAATGTTCTTACACAGCAGCCAGATTGTGACATCACAGGGATGCTCTGTGATGTCACAATCTGGCTGCTGTGTAGGAACATTTTCATTGGCTGCTGTGTAGGAACATCCTCAATGGCTGCTGTGTAGGAACATCTTCATGTGCAGGAACATCTTCATTGTCCAGGAAGGGTATAAAAGGGGGCCGCGCCGCCCTGAGAGTCACTAGATAGATAGATAGAGATAGAGACATATAGATAGATAGATAGATAGATAGATAGATAGATAGATAGATAGATAGATAGATAGATAGATAGATAGATAGATAGATAGATAGACACAGCAGCCAATGAGACTGTTCCTACACAGCAGCCAATGAAGATGTTCCTACACAGCAGCCATTGAGGATGTTCCTACACAGCAGCCAATGAAAATGTTCTTACACAGCAGCCAGATTGTGACATCACAGGGATGCTCTGTGATGTCACAATCTGGCTGCTGTGTAGGAACATTTTCATTGGCTGCTGTGTAGGAACATCCTCAATGGCTGCTGTGTAGGAACATCTTCATGTGCAGGAACATCTTCATCGTCCAGGAAGGGTATAAAAGGGGGCCGCGCCGCCCTGAGAGTCACTAGATAGATAGATAGAGATAGAGACATATAGATAGATGGATAGATAGATAGATAGATAGATAGATAGATAGACACAGCAGCCAATGAGACTGTTCCTACACAGCAGCCAATGAAGATATTCCTACACAGCAGCCATTGAGGATGTTCCTACACAGCAGCCAATGAAAATGTTCCTACACAGCAGCCAGATTGTGACATCACAGGGATGCTCTGTGATGTCACAATCTGGCTGCTGTGTAGGAACATTTTCATTGGCTGCTGTGTAGGAACATCCTCAATGGCTGCTGTGTAGGAACATCTTCATGTGCAGGAACATCTTCATCGTCCAGGAAGGGTATAAAAGGGGGCTGCGCCGCCCTGAGAGTCACTAGATAGATAGATAGAGATAGAGACATATAGATAGATCGATAGATCGATAGATCGATAGATAGATAGATAGATAGATAGATAGATAGATAGATAGATAGACACAGCAGCCAATGAGACTGTTCCTACACAGCAGCCAATGAAGATGTTCCTACACAGCAGCCATTGAGGATGTTCCTACACAGCAGCCAATGAAAATGTTCTTACACAGCAGCCAGATTGTGACATCACAGGGATGCTCTGTGATGTCACAATCTGGCTGCTGTGTAGGAACATTTTCATTGGCTGCTGTGTAGGAACATCCTCAATGGCTGCTGTGTAGGAACATCTTCATGTGCAGGAACATCTTCATCGTCCAGGAAGGGTATAAAAGGGGGCCGCGCCGCCCTGAGAGTCACTAGATAGATAGATAGAGATAGAGACATATAGATAGATAGATAGATAGATAGATAGATAGATAGATAGATAGATAGATAGATAGATAGACACAGCAGCCAATGAGACTGTTCCTACACAGCAGCCAATGAAGATGTTCCTACACAGCAGCCATTGAGGATGTTCCTACACAGCAGCCAATGAAAATGTTCTTACACAGCAGCCAGATTGTGACATCACAGGGATGCTCTGTGATGTCACAATCTGGCTGCTGTGTAGGAACATTTTCATTGGCTGCTGTGTAGGAACATCCTCAATGGCTGCTGTGTAGGAACATCTTCATGTGCAGGAACATCTTCATCGTCCAGGAAGGGTATAAAAGGGGGCCGCGCCGCCCTGAGAGTCACTAGATAGATAGATAGAGATAGAGACATATAGATAGATAGATAGATAGATAGATAGATAGATAGACACAGCAGCCAATGAGACTGTTCCTACACAGCAGCCAATGAAGATGTTCCTACACAGCAGCCATTGAGGATGTTCCTACACAGCAGCCAATGAAAATGTTCTTACACAGCAGCCAGATTGTGACATCACAGGGATGCTCTGTGATGTCACAATCTGGCTGCTGTGTAGGAACATTTTCATTGGCTGCTGTGTAGGAACATCCTCAATGGCTGCTGTGTAGGAACATCTTCATGTGCAGTAACATCTTCATCGTCCAGGAAGGGTATAAAAGGGGGCCGCGCCGCCCTGAGAGTCACTAGATAGATAGATAGATAGATAGAGATAGAGACATATAGATAGATAGATAGATAGATAGATAGATAGATAGATAGATAGATAGATAGATAGATAGATAGATAGATAGATAGATAGATAGATAGATAGATAGATAGATAGATAGATAGATACAGCAGCCAATGAGACTGTTCCTACACAGCAGCCAATGAAGATGTTCCTACACAGCAGCCATTGAGGATGTTCCTACACAGCAGCCAATGAAAATGTTCTTACACAGCAGCCAGATTGTGACATCACAGGGATGCTCTGTGATGTCACAATCTGGCTGCTGTGTAGGAACATTTTCATTGGCTGCTGTGTAGGAACATCCTCAATGGCTGCTGTGTAGGAACATCTTCATGTGCAGGAACATCTTCATCGTCCAGGAAGGGTATAAAAGGGGGCCGCGCCGCCCTGAGAGTCACTAGATAGATAGATAGAGATAGAGACATATAGATAGATAGATAGATAGATAGATAGATAGATAGATAGATAGATAGATAGATAGATAGATAGATAGATAGATAGATAGATAGATAGACACAGCAGCCAATGAGACTGTTCCTACACAGCAGCCAATGAAGATGTTCCTACACAGCAGCCATTGAGGATGTTCCTACACAGCAGCCAATGAAAATGTTCTTACACAGCAGCCAGATTGTGACATCACAGGGATGCTCTGTGATGTCACAATCTGGCTGCTGTGTAGGAACATTTTCATTGGCTGCTGTGTAGGAACATCCTCAATGGCTGCTGTGTAGGAACATCTTCATGTGCAGGAACATCTTCATCGTCCAGGAAGGGTATAAAAGGGGGCCGCGCCGCCCTGAGAGTCACTAGATAGATAGATAGAGATAGAGACATATAGATAGATAGATAGATAGATAGATAGATAGATAGATAGATAGATAGATAGATAGATAGATAGATAGATAGATAGATAGATAGATAGATAGACACAGCAGCCAATGAGACTGTTCCTACACAGCAGCCAATGAAGATGTTCCTACACAGCAGCCATTGAGGATGTTCCTACACAGCAGCCAATGAAAATGTTCTTACACAGCAGCCAGATTGTGACATCACAGGGATGCTCTGTGATGTCACAATCTGGCTGCTGTGTAGGAACATTTTCATTGGCTGCTGTGTAGGAACATCCTCAATGGCTGCTGTGTAGGAACATCTTCATGTGCAGTAACATCTTCATCGTCCAGGAAGGGTATAAAAGGGGGCCGCGCCGCCCTGAGAGTCACTAGATAGATAGATAGATAGATAGAGATAGAGACATATAGATAGATAGATAGATAGATAGATAGATAGATAGATAGATAGATAGATAGATAGATAGATAGATAGACACAGCAGCCAATGAGACTGTTCCTACACAGCAGCCAATGAAGATGTTCCTACACAGCAGCCATTGAGGATGTTCCTACACAGCAGCCAATGAAAATGTTCTTACACAGCAGCCAGATTGTGACATCACAGGGATGCTCTGTGATGTCACAATCTGGCTGCTGTGTAGGAACATTTTCATTGGCTGCTGTGTAGGAACATCCTCAATGGCTGCTGTGTAGGAACATCTTCATGTGCAGGAACATCTTCATCGTCCAGGAAGGGTATAAAAGGGGGCCGCGCCGCCCTGAGAGTCACTAGATAGATAGATAGAGATAGAGACATATAGATAGATAGATAGATAGATAGATAGATAGATAGATAGATAGATAGATAGATAGATAGATAGATAGATAGATAGATAGATAGATAGATAGATAGATAGATAGACACAGCAGCCAATGAGACTGTTCCTACACAGCAGCCAATGAAGATGTTCCTACACAGCAGCCATTGAGGATGTTCCTACACAGCAGCCAATGAAAATGTTCTTACACAGCAGCCAGATTGTGACATCACAGGGATGCTCTGTGATGTCACAATCTGGCTGCTGTGTAGGAACATTTTCATTGGCTGCTGTGTAGGAACATCCTCAATGGCTGCTGTGTAGGAACATCTTCATGTGCAGGAACATCTTCATCGTCCAGGAAGGGTATAAAAGGGGGCCGCGCCGCCCTGAGAGTCACTAGATAGATAGATAGAGATAGAGACATATAGATAGATAGATAGATAGATAGATAGATAGATAGATAGATAGATAGACACAGCAGCCAATGAGACTGTTCCTACACAGCAGCCAATGAAGATGTTCCTACACAGCAGCCATTGAGGATGTTCCTACACAGCAGCCAATGAAAATGTTCTTACACAGCAGCCAGATTGTGACATCACAGGGATGCTCTGTGATGTCACAATCTGGCTGCTGTGTAGGAACATTTTCATTGGCTGCTGTGTAGGAACATCCTCAATGGCTGCTGTGTAGGAACATCTTCATGTGCAGGAACATCTTCATCGTCCAGGAAGGGTATAAAAGGGGGCCGCGCCGCCCTGAGAGTCACTAGATAGATAGATAGAGATAGAGACATATAGATAGATAGATAGATAGATAGATAGATAGATAGATAGATAGACACAGCAGCCAATGAGACTGTTCCTACACAGCAGCCAATGAAGATGTTCCTACACAGCAGCCATTGAGGATGTTCCTACACAGCAGCCAATGAAAATGTTCTTACACAGCAGCCAGATTGTGACATCACAGGGATGCTCTGTGATGTCACAATCTGGCTGCTGTGTAGGAACATTTTCATTTACTGCTGTGTAGGAACATCCACAATGGCTGCTGTGTAGGAACATCTTCATGTGCAGTAACATCTTCATCGTCCAGGAAGGGTATAAAAGGGGGCCGCGCCGCCCTGAGAGTCACTAGATAGATAGATAGATAGATAGAGATAGATAGATAGATAGATAGATAGATAGATAGAGATAGATAGATAGAGATAGATAGATAGATAGATAGATAGATAGATAGATAGATAGATAGATAGATAGATAGATAGATAGATAGATAGATAGATAGATAGATAGATAGACACAGCAGCCAATGAGACTGTTCCTACACAGCAGCCAATGAAGATGTTCCTACACAGCAGCCATTGAGGATGTTCCTACACAGCAGCCAATGAAAATGTTCTTACACAGCAGCCAGATTGTGACATCACAGGGATGCTCTGTGATGTCACAATCTGGCTGCTGTGTAGGAACATTTTCATTGGCTGCTGTGTAGGAACATCCTCAATGGCTGCTGTGTAGGAACATCTTCATGTGCAGGAACATCTTCATCGTCCAGGAAGGGTATAAAAGGGGGCCGCGCCGCCCTGAGAGTCACTAGATAGATAGATAGATAGAGATAGAGACATATAGATAGATAGATAGATAGATAGATAGATAGATAGACACAGCAGCCAATGAGACTGTTCCTACACAGCAGCCAATGAAGATGTTCCTACACAGCAGCCATTGAGGATGTTCCTACACAGCAGCCAATGAAAATGTTCTTACACAGCAGCCAGATTGTGACATCACAGGGATGCTCTGTGATGTCACAATCTGGCTGCTGTGTAGGAACATTTTCATTGGCTGCTGTGTAGGAACATCCTCAATGGCTGCTGTGTAGGAACATCTTCATGTGCAGGAACATCTTCATCGTCCAGGAAGGGTATAAAAGGGGGCCGCGCCGCCCTGAGAGTCACTAGATAGATAGATAGAGATAGAGACATATAGATAGATAGATAGATAGATAGATAGATAGATAGATAGATAGATAGATAGATAGATAGATAGATAGATAGATAGACACAGCAGCCAATGAGACTGTTCCTACACAGCAGCCAATGAAGATATTCCTACACAGCAGCCATTGAGGATGTTCCTACACAGCAGCCAATGAAAATGTTCCTACACAGCAGCCAGATTGTGACATCACAGGGATGCTCTGTGATGTCACAATCTGGCTGCTGTGTAGGAACATTTTCATTGGCTGCTGTGTAGGAACATCCTCAATGGCTGCTGTGTAGGAACATCTTCATGTGCAGTAACATCTTCATCGTCCAGGAAGGGTATAAAAGGGGGCCGCGCCGCCCTGAGAGTCACTAGATAGATAGATAGATAGATAGAGATAGAGATAGATAGATAGATAGATAGATAGATAGATAGATAGATAGATAGATAGATAGATAGATAGACACAGCAGCCAATGAGACTGTTCCTACACAGCAGCCAATGAAGATGTTCCTACACAGCAGCCATTGAGGATGTTCCTACACAGCAGCCAATGAAAATGTTCTTACACAGCAGCCAGATTGTGACATCACAGGGATGCTCTGTGATGTCACAATCTGGCTGCTGTGTAGGAACATTTTCATGAGTGATGGCGCCGGTGTGTGTGGCTTGCCGTCTGCCGCTGTCAGTTTTGTTTGTGCTTATACTGATTTTGACAGTTGTCACGAGAAATGTCAAGTCTCTACGGATTTATGATCGCCAAGCGCTTCTGGATATCCAGCTTGCTAGCAGAAATCTTGTCAAGTTTGATCCGGGACAGAAAACTTTTTCTCCGCCGCTACTTGCGGGAATACCTGCTCACCTTTACCGGGCAGCGGCCCCTCCTCCCCGGCGGAGGCGACCCAGAAGCCGCCGAGGTAAACGCAGCGGCCGACTGGCGAAGCTGAAAGCCTCACTGGTGCTTTGTCCCGGGTCTACTTTGGTCGGATATGGATCCATCCATCGCTACTGTGTCTTCCGTCGCCCTCTGGAGTCTGTCGGCGCCTGGCTGGTACCTGTCACCGGCAGCGAGGAGTTTCACAGGCCTACCCGCCTCTGTTCTCCCCGTCTCCGCAGAGGAGGGGTGAACCCCCGCAGCCTTCGGCCTCTGGCCCGAGCGCCCCGGACGGTTCGGCACGTTGCGGCTCCCGCAAGGATAGCACTGGTGAATGCTAGATCGCTAGCAAATAAGACCTTTATTTTAAATGACTTCTTCATCACACGCGAATTGGATTTCTTGTGCATCACTGAGACTTGGCAGGGCGTTGGTGAGTCAAGCTCCTTTTCCGAACTCTTGCCGCCTGCCTGTATGTATTTCAATGTTCCGCGGACGACCGGCCGTGGAGGGGGAATTGCGACCGTCTATAAACAAAACTTTGACTGTAGACAACTGTCTTCGCTCTCATTCTCCAGCTTTGAGCTGAACATGTTCGAGCTAGGTCGCTCTCTCCCTGTACTGTGTGCGGTGATATACCGACCTCCGAAATACAACAAGCATTTCATCACTGACTTCTCTGACTTCCTGGCTGAAATAATGCCTAAATATGACCACTTTTTAATTCTGGGAGACATGAACATACATGTGTGCTGTCCCTCCAAGCCGTTGGCTAGAGACTTTTTAAATCTTATTGACTCATTTGATCTTGTGCAGTCGGTGACTGATCCCACACAAGAGCGCGGGCACACACTCGATCTTGTCCTATCTTATGGTCTATCCGTTTTTAACATCGAAGTTTGTGGTGCATTTTTCTCAGATCATATGCCTGTTTTATTTGATGTATCTCTCCCATGTGATATCGACAAACCATCTGCACCGGCCCGTCGCTGCCGTATGTTGAACCCTTCCACTGCTGTTCGCTTCTCGTCTGCGTTTACCAGCGCTACTCTACCCGGCCCAGTCAGCCCCGTGTGTGTTAACGCGGAGGAGTTAACCTCTCAGTTTGACTCCACCTGTCTGCAAATCCTGGACTCTGTCGCTCCTCTGAAAACCAGGCGCTCCAAACCTAAACCCGAGCCCTGGTTGAACGACAGCACACGGGAAGCGCGGCGAGAATGCAGGAGGGCTGAACGTCAGTGGAAAAAGGACAAGCTGCATGTATCTTTTGACATTCTGAGGGACAGCTGGCGTAGATATCAGCAAATTGTCAAAGTTGAAAAAACGAAACATTTGTCTGATATCATTTTAATCAACTGCCACAAGCCTCAGGTTCTGTTTAAAACTATTAATGACATTCTTGATATCCCCCAGTCAGTCCGCCTTGAAGCTTCCTCTGAAACATGTGAGCTCTTTCTGCAGTTTTTTACTGATAAGGTAGCCAACATCAGAGCCAGCATCTCCACCCCAACACACGACCCCTCTATTTTTGTCACCTGCCTGGCTACTTTTAGCCAATTTGAGCCTGTGTCTCTTTCCCAGCTAGAGGAAATAATTTCCATTATGAAGCCCTCAGGCTCCCCCTTAGATGTCCTTCCCCCTCGGCTTGTCAAAGAGGCCAGCAGGGCTATAGGACCAGATGTCCAGAACATTATGAATCACAGCCTCGCAGGAGATGTACCAGTAAATTTTAAACATGCTGTAGTGCAACCGCTGATCAAAAAGCCTAACCTGGACGCCTCTGTCCTTTCCAATTTCAGGCCAATCTCCAAGCTCCCGTTTCTTTCCAAAGTTCTGGAGAAAATTGTACTCGGTCAACTGATGTCGTTTTTGAACACACATGGTATTTTGGAAGTGTTCCAGTCTGGGTATAAAGCGCTGCACAGTACAGAGACTGCACTCCTAAGGATTTTTAATGATATATTTCGGGCTACGGACTCTGGTGACTCTCTTTTTCTTGTACTGTTGGATCTTACTGCCGCTTTCGACACAGTGGATCACAATATTCTGCTCTCCCGCCTGGAGCACTGGGTTGGCATCAAAGGTTCAGCTCTGGAGTTTTTCAGGTCATACCTGTCAGAGAGAAGCTTTTGTGTTAGCCTGGGCGACGCTGTATCCGCCACTGCATCTCTCCCTTGCGGGGTGCCCCAGGGCTCAATTCTTGGACCAATTTTATTTATGTTGTATCTACTCCCCCTAGGATCTATTTTCAGGAAACATGGAGTCTCCTTCCACTGTTATGCAGATGATTGTCAAATCTACCTGCCCTTGAAACAAAACAACCCTGACTCTTTAAAACTGTTGTTGGCATGCCTGGAAGATGTCAAAGCTTGGTTAGCTTTAAACTTTTTATGTTTTAATGACAGTAAAACCGAAGTCATGGTGTTTGGTCCCAGCAATGCCCATGTGTTTCCTCCTGCTGATCTAGGTCCTTTTAAACATTTTGTGAAGCTAACTGCCACTAATTTAGGGGTGAAAATTGACTGTGACCTAAAGATGGACAAACAAATTAATGCCGTAGTAGGAAAGAGTTTTTTCCAGCTCAGGAGGCTGTCCAAGGTCAAACCTTTTTTATCACGCTGTGTTTTTGAACATGTAATACATGCTTTTATGACTTCTCGTCTCGATTACTGCAATGCTTTGTATGTTGGTGTCAGTCAGGCCTCTCTCTCTCGCCTGCAGTTAGTCCAGAGCGCTGCCGCTCGCCTGCTAACTGGTACACGTAAGCAAGAGCACATTACCCCGGTACTGGCTTCGCTCCACTGGCTTCCTGTGCATTTTAGGATTGATTTTAAAATCTTGCTGTTTACTTTTAAGTGCCTAAATGGCTTGGCACCCATCTACCTCTCAGAACTGCTGGAACCCTATGCTCCTTCAAGGTCCCTCAGGTCCTCTGATCAGCTTCTCCTGGTTGTCCCCAAATCCAGGCTGAAGCTCAGGGGGGATCGGGCTTTCGCAGTGGCCGCCCCTAAGCTCTGGAACGAGCTACCCCTGCATGTTAGACAGGCCCCCACTCTGCAGGTGTTTAAATCACGCCTCAAAACTCACTTATATTCTTTGGCGTTTTCCTGACATGGCCTAAGAGACTTGTCCTTTTTTATGTGACATACTGCGTATGTTTTACTATGTGTTCTTTGTGTATTATTGTTGTTTGACTTGTACAGCACTTTGGTCAACTTTGTTGTTTTTAAATGTGCTCTATAAATAAAATGGTATGGTATGGTATGGTATGGCTGCTGTGTAGGAACATCCTCAATGGCTGCTGTGTAGGAACATCTTCATGTGCAGGAACATCTTCATCGTCCAGGAAGGGTATAAAAGGGGGCCGCGCCGCCCTGAGAGTCACTAGATAGATAGATAGAGATAGAGACAGATAGATAGATAGATAGATAGATAGATAGATAGATAGATAGATAGATAGATAGATAGACACAGCAGCCAATGAGACTGTTCCTACACAGCAGCCAATGAAGATATTCCTACACAGCAGCCATTGAGGATGTTCCTACACAGCAGCCAATGAAAATGTTCCTACACAGCAGCCAGATTGTGACATCACAGGGATGCTCTGTGATGTCACAATCTGGCTGCTGTGTAGGAACATTTTCATTGGCTGCTGTGTAGGAACATCCTCAATGGCTGCTGTGTAGGAACATCTTCATGTGCAGGAACATCTTCATCGTCCAGGAAGGGTATAAAAGGGGGCCACGCCGCCCTGAGAGTCACTAGATAGATAGATAGAGATAGAGACATATAGATAGATAGATAGATAGATAGATAGATAGATAGATAGATAGATAGATAGATAGATAGATAGATAGATAGATAGATAGATAGATAGATAGATAGATAGACACAGCAGCCAATGAGACTGTTCCTACACAGCAGCCAATGAAGATGTTCCAACACAGCAGCCATTGAGGATGTTCCTACACAGCAGCCAATGAAAATGTTCTTACACAGCAGCCAGATTGTGACATCACAGGGAAGCTCTGTGATGTCACAATCTGGCTGCTGTGTAGGAACATCTTCATGTGCAGGAACATCTTCACCGTCCAGGAAGGGTATAAAAGGGGGCCGCGCCGCCCTGAGAGTCACTAGATAGATAGATAGATAGATAGATAGATAGATAGATAGATAGATAGATAGATAGATAGATGGATAGACACAGCAGCCAATGAGACTGTTCCTACACAGCAGCCAATGAAGATGTTCCTACATATCAGCCATTGAGCATGTTCCTACACAGCAGCCAATGAAAATGTTCTTACACAGCAGCCAGATTGTGACATCACAGGGATGCTCTGTGATGTCACAATCTGGCTGCTGTGTAGGATCATTTTCATTGGCTGCTGTGTAGGAACATCCTCAATGGCTGCTGTGTAGGAATATCTTCATATGCAGGAACATCTTCATCGTCCAGGAAGGGTATAAAAGGGGGCCGCGCCGCCCTGAGAGTCACTAGATAGATAGATAGAGATAGAGACATATAGATAGATAGATAGATAGATAGATAGATAGATAGATAGATAGATAGATAGATAGATAGATAGATTGATAGACACAGCAGCCAATGAGACTGTTCCTACACAGCAGCCAATGAAGATGTTCCTACACAGCAGCCATTGAGGATGTTCCTACACAGCAGCCAATGAAAATGTTCTTACACAGCAGCCAGATTGTGACATCACAGGGATGCTCTGTGATGTCACAATCTGGCTGCTGTGTAGGAACATTTTCATTGGCTGCTGTGTAGGAACATCCTCAATGGCTGCTGTGTAGGAACATCTTCATGTGCAGGAACATCTTCATCGTCCAGGAAGGGTATAAAAGGGGGCCGCGCCGCCCTGAGAGTCACTAGATAGATAGATAGAGATAGAGACAGATAGATAGATAGATAGATAGATAGATAGATAGACACAGCAGCCAATGAGACTGTTCCTACACAGCAGCCAATGAAGATATTCCTACACAGCAGCCATTGAGGATGTTCCTACACAGCAGCCAATGAAAATGTTCCTACACAGCAGCCAGATTGTGACATCACAGGGATGCTCTGTGATGTCACAATCTGGCTGCTGTGTAGGAACATTTTCATTGGCTGCTGTGTAGGAACATCCTCAATGGCTGCTGTGTAGGAACATCTTCATGTGCAGGAACATCTTCATCGTCCAGGAAGGGTATAAAAGGGGGCCGCGCCGCCCTGAGAGTCACTAGATAGATAGATAGAGATAGAGACATATAGATAGATAGATAGATAGAGTGTTACATTCCTATTAAGATGGTATTACCATAGGGGTAGGGTGAATAAGAATATAACAGTCTGTGTATAACACAGCTGGTAGATGGAACAACACTATACTCTGGGTGTGGGGCATTCAATACACAATACAATGTCCCAATCCAAGGTAGCATAAAAAAGGATTTATTTCTACACAAAACCAAGACAAGCAACAAGCAATGGACAAGACAAGGGGGGGAGAAAATAAACAACCTCACACTCCTCCGGACGCTAACAAAGGGTAGGAGAGGGGGTCAGGGAGAAAGACCATGCGGCGGTGCCACACCACAAACACAGCCCTAAACTTCCCTACCCTTTCTAACCTACCTACTCCACACACTCTCTAACTAAATAGACTTGCCCGGAACCTAACCTACCTGCTACAACAAGTGCACCGCACGCGTCTTACCTAATGTGTATAGACAATGGTTACCTACATGATGCAAAATGTAGACCCCAGGGTGTCTTACCTAGCCCTTCTCCCTTGGCCAAGACGACAAAAGACTAGGAGGGCACAAACCAACAATCAAACTAGGTAAAACAAACCAAATGTAACAGGCACAAAACAAACATAACAACCCCTCTCCTCCCACTCCTACACAGAACACAGGACACTCTTATAGGAGACAGGGAGACACATGATTGGACAACAAGGAAGGTAGCTAATTGAACACAGGTGGGAAATCAATGAGGGACACAAGGACTGCACACACTGAGGGCAACGATGATTGACAGGACAAGGCGGGACCAGGAACCACATGCATCACCGCTGGCCAACACCTGGGGGAGACAGGAAGGAAAAACAAACACAAAAACAACACCACACATCCTTTCCCGTAACACCCCCACCCATAAAGAACAAACCTACTGGATTTGTGATAAGGTCTAGTCCCAAGTCAAATCACCATAACTAAATACCCCCCCCTACACCGAACCACTCAGACCGACTGTCAACCCAGGCAAACCATAGGCCCATATCTAACTAGGCCCGAGAAAGGGCGTCAGCCACCACATTTTCGGACCCTTTCTTGTGGCGAATGACCAAGGGGACGCCTTGGACAAGCAGGGCCCACCTCATAAGGCGCTGGTTATGATTGTACATTCGATTTAAGAAGACTAAGGGGTTGTGGTCAGTGTACACATCAATGGGGAATGTACTGGAGCCCACATAAACCTCAAAGTACTGGAGAGCTAATAACAATGCCAGTGTCTCTTGTGAATGGCTCAGGGCCTCTTTCGCTAAGGCACAAGCATCATGCAACCGCTCTCTAACGCGACTCACGTAGTCCAACACATTTTTAGGAGCAGGGTTGGTAGTCAACATTTGGTCTTTCAGTACCTTCAGCGGACCACGGACAACATGGCCAAACACTAACTCCGCTGGACTAAACTTCAAGGATTCTTGTACTGTTTCCCGGATGGCGAATAAAACGTACGGGATTCCCTCATCCCAATCCTTGCCTGTATCAAAACAATACTTGCGCAACATGGCCTTCAAGGTTTGGTGCCAGCGTTCCAGGGCGCCCTGACTCTCAGGGTGGTATGCGCTGGACACCTTGTGAGTGATCTGGAGGGTTTTCAAAACCTGGTTGAATAAACGAGACATAAAATTGGTACCCTGATCAGTTTGAACCACTTTGGGTAAACCAAAGGTAGCAAAGAACTTTAAGGCTGCGGCTACGACCTTGGCAGTGATTTTGCGAACAGGAATGGCCTCAGGGTAGCGAGTAGCTGCACACATAATGGTTAACAAAAACTGATTACCTGATTTAGATTTAGGCAGAGGGCCCACACAATCCACCAACACTCGCTCAAACGGCTCCCCCAACACAGGAATGGGATAAAGAGGAGCGGGGGGAATAACTTGGTTAGGTTTCCCCATGAGCTGGCAGGTATGACAGGTTCTGCAATAGTCAGCCACATCACCCTTCAAACCCGGCCAAAAGAAGTGTCGTAAGATGCGATCATATGTTTTAGTCACACCCAGATGACCCGACCAGGGAATTTCATGGGCTAATGATAACACATGGAATCTAAAGGGTTTAGGAACCACAATCTGACACACAGAACTCCAGTCACTGTCCATCTCTCTTCTGGACCTCCAACTACGGGTTAGGAGTCCGTCCACTAGCACATAGGCTACGGTCCGGTGAGCAGCTTGCTCACTAGTCACAACAGAAGAGAAACACTTGGCTAAGCTAGAGTCCTTTCTTTGAGCAGCTTTCAGGTTATCTGTAGTTACTGGGATGCAAACCTCACCGAAAGACTTAGCCACATCAGACTTATCAACCTCAGGCTCCTTCACTGGGCTCTGGGGAGGCAAGTCGTTCACATCTGTACTCTCATCTGCACCGAGTATGGAGCTAAACAGAGACTCCTCCAAATCACACACATTACCCAACTTCCTGGCTTGGGCACGTGTAACCACACAGGAGGGGAAAGCAGTGGGAAACTCCTTTCCCAGGCTATCGAGGGCAGCAGGCTGCGCTGGGGGAGTAACCACCTCCAACACTGGTACTACTAACCCACCCGCAAGATCATTCCCCATGATTAGGGTGATACCTTCCACAGGAAGAGAAGGCTGCACTGCAACTTTGAATCTGCCACTAACCAAATCCAAACGCACATTAACAAAATGCAATGGCACCGGCACATGACCCATCTCAATGCCCTGCAACAACACACTGTAGCCACAGTACGAATCATCGGACCAAGGCAACACACTGGAGAGGATCACAGACTGGGCAGCTCCGGTGTCTCTGAGAATGCAAACGGGAACATAGGTTTCATCACTACCTGTTAGGGACACCGATCCAGAAGACACAAAAGGATCATAGCTAGACTCAGCCTTCAAACAGGGCTCAACAGAGGATAGATTAGAGGACAGTTTAGAATCCATAGGCGCAGGTTGCACCAACACCACCGGTTTGGCATGAGGAGACGAGGCAGATGACTGTCCCTGTCGCTGCTGCATTTTTCTACACTCCGCTATCAAATGCCCAGGCCGGTGGCAAAAAAAACACACACGCTCTTCCTTGCCCTTTGAGCCTGGCACAGTAGAGGGCCGGTGCTCACGTGCTGGGGACACTTTCCGCATCTCAGAGCGGGGTACTGCTGCCGTGAAAGTAGTTTTATGGGTGAGTACGAACTCATCTGCAAGCACGGCCGCTTAAGACACTTTGGCCACCTTGTGTTCATTTAGGTAAACTACTAACTTCTCAGGGAGGCTGTTCTTGAACTCCTCCACCATAATCAATTCCCGTAGAGACTTAAAGTCCTCGCACTTACAAGCAGCACACCATCTATCAAACATGAGCTCCTTTTCTCTGGCAAACTCCACGTAGGTTTTACTGACACCTTTTCGATGGTTTCTGAATTTTTGCCTGTATGCCTCTGGGACAAGTTCATAGGCATTAAGCACAGCAGATTTCACACAATCATAGTCAAAACCATCTGAAAGAGACAAAGCAGACACAGCGTCCTGGGCTTTGCCTACCAATTTGCACTGTAAAAGCAAGGGCCACATGTCCTTGGGCCAGTGCAAAGAGCCAGCTATACGCTCAAAAACACTAAAGTAGGAGTCAACCTCAGATTCTCTGAAAGGGGGCACTAAGGCAATATTCTTATAAACATCAAATCTATCAGGGCGATCCCTCACCTCGGCAGAAATCAGAGGTGAAGTCTGCGGGGCGCCAAGAGACTGAGAGGCAGAGTACTGGTTGGCCTTTAGGAGAGCCATTTTCTCCTCCATCTCCAGTCGGCGCAACTGAATCTCTGCGTCCAACTCCATCCTCCGTATCTCAAGCCGGCAGTTAATCTCCGCATGCCGTTCACGCTCTCTCTCCTGCTTCTCGGCCTCGAGTCGCGCTACCTGGAGGCGCAGTCGAGCATTTATACCCGACCGTGGTGAACCAGGAGGAGAAACAGAATGGGGACTGGGATCAAACCGAGGCATAGAACGGGGTGGGGGAATCTCTCTCCCCTCAGGGTAGGCCTCCTCCTTCACTGGGGAGGTGGGATCATCCTCCCTTCGGTCCTCCACAACCACAGGGATTCCTGGCTGCTCTGCAGACCCCTCAGGATCAGGAGTAGCCAACACAAGCACTGGCAAGACCCCCCGGTCCACCAGCGCTTCCCCCACAATGCGCCTCAACTCAGCCTTCACAACATTCTTGGGCGTAGCTATGTCATAACGCTCAGCTAGAGCCTTCAAGTCAGCCACAAGACACAAGTCCAACAGCTCCACAGAAGGAGACTCAATGAACTGCACTACTACTGAGGTCGCCATTTAAATAAAAGACCGACCAACATACACAAAAACTGAACCACCACACCCACAATACGATTAACCAGCTAGGGCCCTACACACAAACTCTCAGGAAAGATGGACGGATCCCGGACGAGCCCCCACTTGTTACATTCCTATTAAGATGGTATTACCATAGGGGTAGGGTGAATAAGAATATAAGAGTCTGTGTATAGCACAGCTGGTAGATGGAACAACACTATACTCTGGGTGTGGGGCATTCAATACACAATACAATGTCCCAATCCAAGGTAGCATAAAAAAGGATTTATTTCTACACAAAACCAAGACAAGCAACAAGCAATGGACAAGACAAGGGGGGGAGAAAATAAACAACCTCACACTCCTCCGGACGCTAACAAAGGGTAGGAGAGGGGGTCAGGGAGAAAGACCATGCGGCGGTACCACACCACAAACACAGCCCTAAACTTCCCTACCCTTTCTAACCTACCTACTCCACACACTCTCTAACTAAATAGACTTGCCCGGAACCTAACCTACCTGCTACAACAAGTGCACCGCACGCGTCTTACCTAATGTGTATAGACAATGGTTACCTACATGATGCAAAATGTAGACCCCAGGGTGTCTTACCTAGCCCTTCTCCCTTGGCCAAGACGACAAAAGACTAGGAGGGCACAAACCAACAATCAAACTAGGTAAAACAAACCAAATGTAACAGGCACAAAACAAACATAACAACCCCTCTCCTCCCACTCCTACACAGGACACTCTTATAGGAGACAGGGAGACACATGATTGGACAACAAGGAAGGTAGCTAATTGAACACAGGTGGGAAATCAATGAGGGACACAAGGACTGCACACACTGAGGGCAACGATGATTGACAGGACAAGGCGGGACCAGGAACCACATGCATCACCGCTGGCCAACACCTGGGGGAGACAGGAAGGAAAAACAAACACAAAAACAACACCACACATCCTTTCCCGTAACAGATAGATAGATAGATAGATAGATAGATAGATAGATAGATAGATAGATAGATAGATAGATAGATAGATAGATAGATAGATAGATAGACACAGCAGCCAATGAGACTGTTCCTACACAGCAGCCAATGAAGATGTTCCTACACAGCAGCCATTGAGGATGTTCCTACACAGCAGCCAATGAAAATGTTCTTACACAGCAGCCAGATTGTGACATCACAGGGATGCTCTGTGATGTCACAATCTGGCTGCTGTGTATGAACATTTTCATTGGCTGCTGTGTAGGAACATCCTCAATGGCTGCTGTGTAGGAACATCTTCATGTGCAGTAACATCTTCATCGTCCAGGAAGGGTATAAAAGGGGGCCGCGCCGCCCTGAGAGTCACTAGATAGATAGATAGATAGATAGAGATAGAGACATATAGATAGATAGATAGATAGATAGATAGATAGATAGATAGATAGATAGATAGATAGATAGATAGATAGATAGATAGATAGATAGATAGATAGACACAGCAGCCAATGAGACTGTTCCTACACAGCAGCCAATGAAGATGTTCCTACACAGCAGCCATTGAGGATGTTCCTACACAGCAGCCAATGAAAATGTTCTTACACAGCAGCCAGATTGTGACATCACAGGGATGCTCTGTGATGTCACAATCTGGCTGCTGTGTAGGAACATTTTCATTGGCTGCTGTGTAGGAACATCCTCAATGGCTGCTGTGTAGGAACATCTTCATGTGCAGTAACATCTTCATCGTCCAGGAAGGGTATAAAAGGGGGCCGCGCCGCCCTGAGAGTCACTAGATAGATAGATAGATAGAGATAGAGAGATATAGATAGATAGATAGATAGATAGATAGATAGATAGATAGATAGATAGATAGATAGATAGATAGATAGATAGATAGATAGATAGATAGACAGATAGATAGACACAGCAGCCAATGAGACTGTTCCTACACAGCAGCCAATGAAGATGTTCCTACACAGCAGCCATTGAGGATGTTCCTACACAGCAGCCAATGAAAATGTTCTTACACAGCAGCCAGATTGTGACATCACAGGGATGCTCTGTGATGTCACAATCTGGCTGCTGTGTAGGAACATTTTCATTGGCTGCTGTGTAGGAACATCCTCAATGGCTGCTGTGTAGGAACATCTTCATGTGCAGGAACATCTTCATCGTCCAGGAAGGGTATAAAAGGGGGCCGCGCCGCCCTGAGAGTCACTAGATAGATAGATAGAGATAGAGACATATAGAAAGATAGATAGATAGATAGATAGATAGATAGATAGATAGATAGATAGATAGATAGATAGATAGATAGATAGATAGATAGATAGATAGACACAGCAGCCAATGAGACTGTTCCTACACAGCAGCCAATGAAGATGTTCCTACACAGCAGCCATTGAGGATGTTCCTACACAGCAGCCAATGAAAATGTTCTTACACAGCAGCCAGATTGTGACATCACAGGGATGCTCTGTGATGTCACAATCTGGCTGCTGTGTAGGAACATTTTCATTGGCTGCTGTGTAGGAACATCCTCAATGGCTGCTGTGTAGGAACATCTTCATGTGCAGGAACATCTTCATCGTCCAGGAAGGGTATAAAAGGGGGCCGCGCCGCCCTGAGAGTCCCTAGATAGATAGAGATAGAGACATATAGATAGATAGATAGATAGATAGATAGATAGATAGATAGATAGAAAGATAGATAGATAGATAGATAGATAGATAGATAGATAGATAGATAGATAGATAGATAGATAGATAGATAGATAGATAGATAGACACAGCAGCCAATGAGACTGTTCCTACACAGCAGCCAATGAAGATGTTCCTACACAGCAGCCATTGAGGATGTTCCTACACAGCAGCCAATGAAAATGTTCTTACACAGCAGCCAGATTGTGACATCACAGGGATGCTCTGTGATGTCACAATCTGGCTGCTGTGTAGGAACATTTTCATTGGCTGCTGTGTAGGAACATCCTCAATGGCTGCTGTGTAGGAACATCTTCATGTGCAGGAACATCTTCATCGTCCAGGAAGGGTATAAAAGGGGGCCGCGCCGCCCTGAGAGTCACTAGATAGATAGATAGAGATAGAGACATATAGATAGATAGATAGATAGATAGATAGATAGATAGATAGATAGATAGATAGATAGATAGATAGATAGATAGATAGATAGATAGATAGATAGACACAGCAGCCAATGAGACTGTTCCTACACAGCAGCCAATGAAGATGTTCCTACACAGCAGCCATTGAGGATGTTCCTACACAGCAGCCAATGAAAATGTTCTTACACAGCAGCCAGATTGTGACATCACAGGGATGCTCTGTGATGTCACAATCTGGCTGCTGTGTAGGAACATTTTCATTGGCTGCTGTGTAGGAACATCCTCAATGGCTGCTGTGTAGGAACATCTTCATGTGCAGTAACATCTTCATCGTCCAGGAAGGGTATAAAAGGGGGCCGCGCCGCCCTGAGAGTCACTAGATAGATAGATAGATAGAGATAGAGACATATAGATAGATAGATAGATAGATAGATAGATAGATAGATAGATAGATAGATAGATAGATAGATAGATAGATAGATAGATAGATAGATAGATAGATAGATAGATAGACACAGCAGCCAATGAGACTGTTCCTACACAGCAGCCAATGAAGATGTTCCTACACAGCAGCCATTGAGGATGTTCCTACACAGCAGCCAATGAAAATGTTCTTACACAGCAGCCAGATTGTGACATCACAGGGATGCTCTGTGATGTCACAATCTGGCTGCTGTGTAGGAATATTTTCATTGGCTGCTGTGTAGGAACATCCTCAATGGCTGCTGTGTAGGAACATCTTCATGTGCAGGAACATCTTCATCGTCCAGGAAGGGTATAAAAGGGGGCCGCGCCGCCCTGAGAGTCACTAGATAGATAGATAGAGATAGAGACATATAGATAGATAGATAGATAGATAGATAGATAGATAGATAGATAGATAGATAGATAGATAGATAGATAGATAGATAGATAGATAGACACAGCAGCCAATGAGACTGTTCCTACACAGCAGCCAATGAAGATGTTCCTACACAGCAGCCATTGAGGATGTTCCTACACAGCAGCCAATGAAAATGTTCTTACACAGCAGCCAGATTGTGACATCACAGGGATGCTCTGTGATGTCACAATCTGGCTGCTGTGTAGGAACATTTTCATTGGCTGCTGTGTAGGAACATCCTCAATGGCTGCTGTGTAGGAACATCTTCATGTGCAGGAACATCTTCAACGTCCAGGAAGGGTATAAAAGGGGGCCGCGCCGCCCTGAGAGTCACTAGATAGATAGATAGATAGATAGATAGAGATAGAGACATATAGATAGATAGATAGATAGATAGATAGATAGATAGATAGATAGATAGATAGATAGATAGATAGACATATAGATAGATAGATAGATAGATAGATAGATAGACATATAGATAGATAGATAGATAGATAGATAGATAGATAGATAGATAGATAGATAGATAGATAGATAGATTGATAGATAGACACAGCAGCCAATGAGACTGTTCCTACACAGCAGCCAATGAAGATGTTCCTACACAGCAGCCATTGAGGATGTTCCTACACAGCAGCCAATGAAAATGTTCTTACACAGCAGCCAGATTGTGACATCACAGGGATGCTCTGTGATGTCACAATCTGGCTGCTGTGTAGGAACATTTTCATTGGCTGCTGTGTAGGAACATCCTCAATGGCTGCTGTGTAGGAACATCTTCATGTGCAGGAACATCTTCATCGTCCAGGAAGGGTATAAAAGGGGGCCGCGCCGCCCTGAGAGTCACTAGATAGATAGATAGAGATAGAGACATATAGATAGATAGATAGATAGATAGATAGATAGATAGATAGATAGATAGATAGATAGATAGATAGATAGATAGATAGATAGATAGATAGATAGATAGATAGATAGACACAGCAGCCAATGAGACTGTTCCTACACAGCAGCCAATGAAGATGTTCCTACACAGCAGCCATTGAGGATGTTCCTACACAGCAGCCAATGAAAATGTTCTTACACAGCAGCCAGATTGTGACATCACAGGGATGCTCTGTGATGTCACAATCTGGCTGCTGTGTAGGAACATTTTCATTGGCTGCTGTGTAGGAACATCCTCAATGGCTGCTGTCTAGGAACATCTTCATGTGCAGGAACATCTTCATCGTCCAGGAAGGGTATAAAAGGGGGCCGCGCCGCCCTGAGAGTCACTAGATAGATAGATAGATAGATAGATAGAGATAGAGACATATAGATAGATAGATAGATAGATAGATAGATAGATAGATAGATAGATAGATAGATAGATAGATAGATAGATAGATAGATAGATAGATAGATAGATAGATAGATAGATAGATAGATAGATAGATAGATAGATAGATAGATAGACACAGCAGCCAATGAGACTGTTCCTACACAGCAGCCAATGAAGATGTTCCTACACAGAAGCCATTGAGGATGTTCCTACACAGCAGCCAATAAAAATGTTCTTACACAGCAGCCAGATTGTGACATCACAGGGATGCTCTGTGATGTCACAATCTGGCTGCTGTGTAGGAACATTTTCATTGGCTGCTGTGTAGGAACATCCTCAATGGCTGCTGTGTAGGAACATCTTCATGTGCAGGAACATCTTCATCGTCCAGGAAGGGTATAAAAGGGGGCCGCGCCGCCCTGAGAGTCACTAGATAGATAGATAGATAGAGATAGAGACATATAGATAGATAGATAGATAGATAGATAGATAGATAGATAGATAGATAGATAGAT